>NW_017731606.1:1282864-1303584 GCF_001890085.2 Hipposideros armiger
CAGCTCCAGGTTGAGCTGTTGTTCAGCATCTTAGCTGTGGAGGGCAGTGTCACTGGCCCTCATATGTGGGATCCGAACCGGGGCCCTCTGGTGTCCCAAATCGGTTCTTAACTATCGTGCCACTCGGCTGGCCCCCCTTTGTCTCATTTTTAATTGAACATTAAGGGAATGTGATATTTTAATTGTAATTCCGCCAATATTTTATCATAGAGGCATGTTGCCATTTTTGTCCTTTATGAAATTTTTGTCTCCAAGAAAGGCAGGATTACATTTTTTTTCCTTCCAGATTGAGTTGGTATAGTGTGTTATTGGTTACCAAAATATTCATATCGCTTTGGGATTTTGAAGTGGTAAATATTCATGATGTGTGAAAAAGCTTGATACATGACTGTACAATCTTAATTATATAAAAATGGAAGCTTAGTTGTGTAGATACACAGGAACTAGAAGGACACAGCAAACTAAACTGCTTGTGATTATGATGACTTTGTTCTTGTGTTTTTCATTTATTATATACACATATTAACTTTTAAAATAATGTTATTTTAAGAACCAAAAAAAGAAACAAACCTCACATCCATATCAGTATGAAGCCTACTAAATTTGTAATGACCAGGTGGTGCAGGACAGCTATTCAGCATCAAGAAGATAGTAGTATGGGTATGTAGGTAGGGACTAGAAAGTAGAACTGCCTTCAGAAAAAAACAAAAAACAAACCAAACACCTAAATGTTTCACAGGAATTCGAAATTCAACATATTAAAGTAAATATGTCTGGCTCTTCCAAACCTTTTCTTCTTGGTCATTCACCCAAGTCAGAAACTTGCCACACTTTTCTCTTTCTCCCTCACTTTCACTTCAAAATTTTTTATTCTTTTAAGATTTTTCTAACATTACTCTTTGTCTGTTTCCACAGTCAGTGACATACATTTCAGGTCCTTTTCAGTCCTTACTTCGATTACTATAAAGAGCACTCTGTTTGGCTGCCTGTAGTAGAGACCTAACATAAATGTCTTAAACAATATAGACATTTATTTCTCTTTCACATAAAAGTCTCATTGTAGACAGCTTTGAGTTTGTACAACCCAGCCTGCTTCCAGCTTTATACCTAACATCTTAGCTCTATCACATCTATATTCCAAGCAGGAGGGTGGAGGAAGTGGGGAAGAAGGGATAGCTCTTTTCCTTTAAAGGCCCACATCATTTCCTTTGGCTGAAAGTTAGCTAAAGGGGATACTGGGAAGTGTGGTCCATATCCCTAGTTAAAATTGGGGCTTCTGTTACTACCACCACCACCATAGTATTAGGAGACAACTTGCAGTCTGCCATGGGAACCTCTTTGTTCCCCTCCTTTTAGTCAAATTCTTCTTTAGCTAATTCCATACTGCTACCAGAGTAATTTTTTTTCTTCATACAATGGTCATGTCACTTTGTGTTTAATCTTTTAGTATATTGCCACTGATTTTAAATTCATACCCAGGATGCCTCAAGGTAACTAAACAGTGTCAGAGGCAGAGGAAATCTGCATTACCTTTATCATACGGTCATGGTGTCCTGCATGACAGGGATACTCCTTCCCTACCACAGTGAGTGACATCTCATAGTCCTCTAACAGCCTCAGTGCTCTGTCCTGAATGAGGAGCCTCTGGTTGCCCAAGTAGTGTCCTCTCCTCTCTAACTTTGCAGTGAGTATCTGCACAGGGCAGTGTAACTGATTGGTTGGTTACATGAGCATAAATTATTGAGTCAGACAACCTGAGTTTGAATTTTTGCTTAACCACTTACTAGAGTGTGACTGTGGACCAATCACTTAAAAACTGAGCTCAGTTTATCCTCTGTAAACTTCGGATAATAGCAGTGATAGTCCTTGCTTCATAAGATTGTTATAATGATTCATTGAGCTCATGATCTGGGTCTTCTGCCTAACAGAAAAAGCACTCATAAAATGAGAGCTATTATTTTTACTTGGTGTATATGTATATGTTTTTCATACTTACATAAAATACATAGGCATGTTTCACAAAATTTCATGGATATGTTTTTTTTTAAAGATTTTTATTGGGGAATTGGGGGAAAGGGAACAGACAAGTTGCTGTTGTTTTATTCTTCAGTCTAGTTGTGGAGGACATTGCTTCACTGGCCCAAGTTGGCACCATCATTGCACTCTTCCCGGGCGAGGCAGATCAGTCGCCGGCTTCTGGACGGCCGCTCACTGCAGCTGCTGGCTACACACGGTAGCCCATGGCAACCCACTGTAGCAGGGGCTGCAGCCTATGCCGCCACCGGCGACTCATGGCAGCCCAGCTCCAGGTTGAGCTGTTGTTCAGCATCTTAGCTGTAGAGGACAGTGTCACTAGCCCTCATATGTGGGATCCGAACCGGGGCCCTCTGGCGTCCCAAGCCAGCTCCCAACCATCGCGCCACTTGGCTGGCCCTCATGGATATGGTTTTTATGACGTTCCCTGGATGTTTTCATATTAATTGGCTGAAGGGATAGTTATTTTAACATATTTAAAATATAACCTTGTGTTGATTATTTTGCTGAATCTGTACTTGACCATGAGCTCTTCTAAGACAGGAACTGTATCCTACTCATTTATTTATTCTTTGTGCCTACTAAAATACCTGGCACATAAAAGACCTTTACTAAATATGTGTGGAATGAGTATTGAATAAATAATTTACTTAGGTGTGATGGCAGCCTAGATGCCATCATTCTCCCGCTTCCATTCTTTCTTTTAAACAGGCACCTTCCTATATCATCTTCCATAAAAAGAGAATTTTTAGTATAAATAGATGCAGTCTTTATTATAACCACTAAATCACTGATTTTCAGCATTCTTCTAATGAGAAGCTAAGTTTAATTTCTCTGATGTATTTTAATTTTTAGGGTTAGAGATGAGGGAGACTGAGTCACTGTTACAAGTTACTGATGGGAGTAAGGGGGAAGATTATGCTGGCTGGCATTCCTCATAACGAGGGCTACTCTGGAGCCATGAAGAGGAGAGTGTGGCTGTAGGACCATCTTGGAATTTGACTATGTTAAGCTGTAAGATCTGCAAGCTGCCTATTTCCAAATGCCTCTCGGTAGACTTTAACTAAGATGGAAGCACATTCATATAAACACCTTGAATTATCTTGTAGTTCTTACTGTTTTTACATTAACTTCATAAATCATGTAGTTATCAGATGATTGTTGTTTTAAGACTTGTTCGGATAACTTTTCTTAAGTAGTGCTAGAGTTATATTATTTTTGAATATTAAATACTTTTTTTGCTTTTTAGGTGGGTAACTTAGACTGTACAAGTATTCCCTCACTTTTCTCATAAGGACTTTTGAATATGTTGAATGTGTTTCAGAGATTTTAATTTTGGCCAGGATAAATTTTCCATTCGATATGGCATATTTTTCTTTGTATGTAGTAAATGTAGTTGAATATTCTGTAACATAGTCAAGGGTTTATATTTTTTTAAGCACAACATAGAGGTTTTGTACAAACTGTTTACTTTGGAAATGAGGAATCTAAAGCCTGTGTAATTAGGTACTTATCCTAGTTTACTTAACAGATTAGTAGTAAAGATCTGCTTATTTAAAGTTCATAGTTTAGTCCAATGTAGTCATTGCATTTCTCTTGATATTAGTAATTAAAATTTCTGTAGTTTGAATTAACCATAGTTATCATTAATGTTTTAAGAATACAGTAATCATTCTTTTGGTCATTCAGGGCGTCCCCTCTAAACAGAAAGTAAATCGTAGTTTCTTCCAGAGTTATGTGATGACAATCCAGATAAATTAAAAGAAAACTCAAAACACAACTTGTTTGAGTAGTTGCTATATCTGATAGTTCTAACTTCATGTTTTTTCTTTTGGGGATAAAAACATGGAGTCATTAAAATTACTATAAGCTATGAATGATATATGTGTTTAATTTCCTTTTGTTAATGCATAAATGTTGTTTTCTTATACTGATATTTTTTATTTAAAGTAGGATAACAGAGGATTCTTTTTTTTTTTTTTAAAGATTTTATTGAGGGAATTGGGGAAGGGAAACTGTTGGGGAATTGGGGAAGGGAACCGGCCAAGTTGTTGTTCTTCAGTCTTCATTGTGGAGGGCTCCAGTCCCCATCTGGCTTCCCTTTGGCAGCTCATGGCCTCTAAGCTCAAGATGCTGTGTTCAATCTTAGTTGCGGGTGGGTGTAGCCACCATCCCATGCGGGAGTCAACCAGCAGCCTTGTTGTTAAGAGCACATGCTTTTATCTACTGAGCCATCTGGGCGGCAGCTCAGCTCAAGGTGCTGAGTTCAGTCTTAGTTGCGGGTGGGTGTAACCCACCATGGAACAGGCAATCTTGTTGTTATATCAGCTGAGCCATCCTGCCACCTGTTGGCAGCTCAGCGACAGCTCAGCTCAGGCGCAGCATCACTGGCCCATGTGGGATTCGAACCGGCAGCCCTGTTGCTCAGAGCTCGTGCTCTGAAGCCAATTCTTAACCAACTGAGCCACTTGGCCAGTCCAGAGGATTCTTAAATGTTTTATTATTTGCCTTTAACAGGTATAGAAAGAAAGCATCTATAAAGTGACAGGAGATTTTACTATCCAAAATATATATGGTGTATAATTTTTGAAACAGGAAAGTTGTAAAACTCTTAGGATTAATTAAATGTTGTATTGAACAATAGAAGTCTTAAGGAATGTCATCACTTTTTATTAAGTGTTTTTCTATCTTATATAGTTGTGAAATTATAGATTCCATATAACTCCTTGAGGCTTTATCTTCAGATAAAAATCTGAAACCTCTGGTGCCATAGCTCTTCACGGAATAGTTTGAGAAAGCATCAACCAATTCTGTTTGCACAATTGAATTTATTAGTTGAATTCAGTAGGCATAAGATATTTCGTTAATAATCAAGGACTCAAAAAATCAAGGGCACTTGATTAAAAGTTACAATGGTTTTTACTTTAGTTTTCAGTATGTATGTGTGTTTGTGTGTGTGTTGTATGTATGTATACATGTATATGTTTTAGTTGACTAACAGGTAAGTTGTCTTTTAGAAATTATGGATCATAAAAGAATTTATACTTGCATTTAAAGCATAATCAACAGATCACTACAGTCTTTTCTATCCCCATTATCAAGAAGCAGCCCCCAAGAGGCTTACATTCTGTTTTATAGCTGTAAGACAATATGTGAAAATTGTCAGATGAGTGCTATAGGCAGTAAGACTAGTGTTCAGAAGGCTGAAGATTATAGAGAAGAACTCATGGAAATAATTGATTTTGAGTTGAACCTTGACAGATTGGGTAAGTTTTTATTTTCTACATTTGATTATGAAAAATTTCAAAGCTACATCAAAGTTGAAAAGTTTACAGTGACCACCAGATGCCTACTACCTACATTGTACAATTAATATATATATATATATATATATATATATTTTTTTTTAAGATTTTTATTGGGGAATTGGGGGATGGGAACAGCGCTGGGGAATTGGGGAAGGGGAACAGACAAGTTGCTGTCCTTTTGTTTTTCAGTCTAGTTGTGGAGGATGTTGCTTCACTGGCCCAAGTTGGCACCATCATTGCGCTCTTCCCGGGCGAGGCAGATCAGTCGCCGGCTTCTGGACGGCCGCTCACAGCGGCTGCTGGCCGCTCACGCTGGCTGCTGGCTACACACGTTAGCCCATGGCAACCCCCTGCAGCAGGGGCTGCAGCCTACCCGTCACTGGAGACTCACGGCAGCCCAGCTGCAGGTTGAGCTGTTGTTCAGCATCTTAGCTGTGGAGGGCAGTGTCACTGGCCCTCATGTGGGATCCGAACCAGGGCCCTCTGGCGTCCCAAGCCAGCTCTTAACCAACGCGCCACTCGGCCAGCCCTAATATTTTACTATACCTATTTTACCGTCTGTTAATCCATCTACTCATTCCTCTTTCAGCCATTTATCCATCTTTTTTAAGATGCATTTCAAAGTAAATTGTTGACATCCGTATACTCACCCATAATGAGTTTGGCATGCATATCATGAACTAGAATGAAATATTTTTTTACCTTCTTTTAATGTAAACTTTACATGTAATAAGATACACATATCTTAAGTTTACATTCCTGGAAATATTACACATCTGTATAGCCCAACTCCGTATCAAGATATAGTACAATACCATTACCCCCAGATGTTCCCTTATACCTGTTCCCAGTCAATTCTTGTCCCTCCTCTCCCAGAGGTGATCACTGTCACTGTTCAGTTATTTTTTCACCATAGATTAATTTTGCCCATTCTAGAATTTCATGTAAATGGAATCATACAGCATGTACTCCTTTATGTAAAGCTTCTTTTCACTCAGCATGTTTTTGAGGTGCATCCGCATTGTTATGTCTGTCAGAAGTTTGCTCCGTTTTTTTGTTTTTCTTTGGCTACATAATACTCCATTATGTAAATATACAACAGTTTATTCTGTTGTTGGATACCTGGATTTTTTCTAGTTTTTGGCTATAATGAACAAAACTGTTGTGAATATTCTTGTGACTCTTTTTGTGAAAATATTTTTTCATTTCTCTTGGGTAATCCTTAGCAGTTGAATTTCTGGGACATAGGTGTGTTTATACCATTTTATACCCATACTGACAATGTATGACAGTTGTAGTTACTCTACAATCTCATTAATAGCTGGTGTCAATCTTTTAAATTTTAACCATTTTGGGGTGTGCATTGTAGTATCTCATTATGGTTTTAATGGTATGGTTTTAATTTCTAGATTTCTCTGATGGTTAATAAGTTGATATTTTTTTTCTTTACTTACTGGTGAAGTGTCTGTTTACATTTGTCCGTATCACAATTGGATTGTCATTTTATTATTGAGTTGTTACTTTATATGTAGCAGCAGTCAAATATTAGCTGTTTTTTACCTGTACCAAATTTTGCCTTTTCAGTGGACACAGATTCAGTTACTTGTGAAAAATAGTAAATACTATTGAATAAAAAATGTAGATTTTTAATTAACACCTTGTGGGTGTGGGGGGGACAAATAATTAAAATAAATCGTGGGCTTTAAAATCTTTGATCTAATCTAATTAGATCTAATCTAATTTCTTTACTATCAAAGAGGAGAACCCAAACTAACTGAATCAGAGGAGAATGATATAGATAAATAATTATTGAAATAACTATGAATTATCCCTAAGAAGTAAATAACCATTTGAATGCATGACGTGAATCTAATATGATCCAGGCATTAGTAGGGTTAAAAACACAGTAAATGGGAATGAGATCACTTGTCTTTGGATTTGAAAGTGTTTGTTATTAGAAGGACTCAACAGAAGCTATTATGTATTTGTTCCCTTTGTGTTTCTTGTTGTTATAGTAAGTCTGTATATTGATTCCAGATATAATAATCTTTGAATAAAAAATTATTATTTTATAAAATAGATTCATTTTGTTGTTCTTTAAAAGTTATGTTTTGGAATCTTTAAAACTGTTGATGCTTGAGATAAGGTGTATCTGATACTTATGTAACATTTTTATCCTGTTGTGGAAAAATGACTTCATTAAGATAAAAAAATATTTTCAGAGTATTTGATATTATTCTGTAAACTGTACAAAGGGTGAGAGATTCCCTAGAGTTAAGACATTGTGGTTACAGTGTACTAGTAAATTAAAAAATAAATGTATTTACCAGATTTTTATATCCAGAAATAAGATTTTTTTCTTTTTTCTTAGTTATGATTTAAGGACAAGGTTTTTATGTTGAGTGACAGAAAAGAAGTACATGCAGATTAATAGTAATAATAGCTAACATTTATTCATGGCTCTCTATATGTACAAAGTATTTTATAAACATCTCATTTAATCCTTACATCCTTACTGAGGTGGAGATACTCATTTACATTAGTAAATTCTGTAAGATGGGAATGGAGGCTTTAGGTAACTCGTCCAAAGTTTTGCATCTTACAGTAAGGGACCTGAGATTTGACCCCAAGCATTTTAACTTTATAGTCTACTCTTTTAACAACTGAGCTGTACTGCTTCATTTTAGTGAAATGAATTAAACTTTCCTCTTTTGAATTTAAATAAAATTGGTTGCAAGGAAAAGAAAGCAACTCAAGCTAGTCCAATCAAAAGGGAGGTTATTATAAGGGTATAATGAAGATGGCATAGAAATCCAAGGGCTCAGTTACAGGAGGTAGAACTAGCCCCCCAGTGTAGGCACATTGTCTGTTGCTTATCCCTGCAATGCATTCCGTGTTCTGCTCCCCTTTTTTCCTTTTGGCCAGTTCTTTGCTCCCTAGTAGTTTCCTATTCCTTTGTGTTCTGTTAGCTGTGCTACTGCCACTGCATGGCTCTTCTAGCCCTTCTGCTTGATTGTTTTCCATTTCTTGGGAGAAATTGTCTTGGCTCGTCTAACCTTTTTGAGGCAAACCACAATAAGTGACTGGGTTGTTCTTTGGGTACCTATCCTGTCCAGTCACCATTTCTGAGCAGAGGTGAAGACATATGATTCAAAACATAGCCACTGGCCCTCAGGGGGACCGTGACATTTTCTCTTAGAAGTGGGGTATGGGTCAGCAGTAATAAGATTTACTAATAACTGACTGACCTAGTTTAGGTGAAATTATCAAAGAAAAAGATGGTCATGTGAAATTTTTTACTAGATAAATATTTTCTAAGGTGCAGTCCACAAGATGTTAGTTCTAGGCAGTGGCCTGTGAAGAGCGGTAACTTTGGCCAAATATATATGGGAAACTGCTTACTGCATTTACTTGTTGAAGATTCACAGTGTGATTGGCGTATTAATTCTGAAAATCCCTGAAATATGGAAGTTTGATGAACTTTTTTTAACACAGCCTGTCCCACACTTATTTGGTCACAGAACTCTGTTGTATGATAGATATCTCACTGAGCACTGTTTTGGGAAGCAATGCATCAGAGTATGATTGGAGTTTTCTTTTTGGGGGTGGTAGGATTAGTGTTATACAATACTATTGGTAATTCATTAGGCAGTCATTGACAGTAGAGGATGGTTGTTAAAAACCTGGGCTTTGGTATTACACAGCTAGGATTTTAATTTCAGCTCTGCCATTAGATGTGATTTTGGATGAGAACTTAATCTTTCTGGGCCTCAGTTTGCTAATCTGGGATGTTTCCTGTTAGGTGCTTAGCCCACTGCTTGACATGGTAGATGCTTAATAAGTGGTGACCTGTAAAATTAACTATGTTTCTGCTAGAAAATGTTTGGGTGCACTAGTTAAGGTAATCATTCTTCTATAATTGGAAATTATTTTATATCAGGAGAGTTTTATCTAGCATAATTCGAGTCAGACTTCATTTTGGAATAAATATGGAATATATATAGGTTCAAAGGAGAATTTCAATTCAGAGAAAAGATAACAATGGGAGAGAAGCTATTAAATTTTTTAGACCTAGGAGTAGAAATTATGGGTGATGGTGTGAGGTGAGCTTACTGTTTGAGATCTGCTGTGCAGGAGAGTGTATGTAGGAAGCACAATATGGTGACAGATTATGCTCTGGAGAGGGTGTGCCAGATTTTAAAGTCTGCATTTTCCTAATGATGTTTTGATTTATAAAACAAATATATGTGGACAAACATAACGTTCTTAGTGTGGGCGACAGCCACAGCCCATTTTTGAAAAAAGCAGCTGCAAGGGCTTGCATCAGTTGTTATGCTTTGTATCATGAATCCCCTCCACTCTGCAACAAGTAATTGGACCAGGGGTTGGCATAGTGATGTATATTATATGTAGGCCAGTGGCTTATACAGTAGCCTGACCCAGGAACAGCCCAATAGCTCTGTCTTTCAAATGATGAGTCCCCTCAGCTCCATCTTTTTTCTTAGGGAGTTTGAATATGAGATAGCCAAGAAAACAGTAAGCAGAAGCTGCAGGACAGTAGAGACCTTGTAGTGGAGAAAGCAGTCTTAGTGGAGAGTAAAATGTAACCACAGTCGCAGTGGAGGCAGAATCATGAAACTGAATGATGACAAGGATCAATCAGAGTTCGTGCTGGGATACCAATTTTATTTTATTCTGACGAGTGTTCCAGTTCTCAGTGAGGTCTCATTGTGGAGACTTTTCTTGTGCTTCCACACTGCCCACATATTCTTGCACTAAACTCTTATGAAGTAACTTAAATGAATCTGCACACAGTTCTGGCCATCGGAAAGAGCCCATCTTGCTTAATACCACCACACACATTCTTTAGGGAAAGCACAGTAATTCCCTTAGCTGCTAAATGGGACTAACTGATTAGCTGGGCGGGAGGAACAGGAGGGCCTTGGCTTGTGGCATTACTGACCAGGGCATGTGCTTCTTTCCTTTTTTGACGTAGTTGACTCAGTATTGGGGTGAAGAGACCTGGTTTTATGATTTGCCATCTGTTTGCTATATATGATCTTAGATAACTTTTAATTTAGTGGGCCAGAGTTTTCCTTCTATAATTTGAAACTCTTTTTGGCCCAGAAAAGAGCTTGTAGCAAAACTGGTCATTGTTCACAACATTTAGAACAGGTTAGAGATGGCAATAAATATGAAAAATGAGAGGAAATCATATGGTCAATCTAAGTAAACATGAAAATATTGATGCAGCTTAACTAGGAAAGTAATGGTCTTCAGCGTTATGCTGTTCCTTTGTTTATGAAAAAGGAGTGTCTGGGGAATAATATATCTTCACAGATGTGACATTAACTTATCTACTTTTGCTGCCATGTGTTTCTGTTTTTTTCCCTCCCTTATTTGTATTTCAAATATTTATAACCATTTCCTCCAAAGAATTTGTCAAACAGGTAGATTGTTTTTCAGTCATTGCTTTCCTAGGCTTTTCATCCAGAGTCAACCATATCAAGGGCAAAAGACCAAATGCTTTTTTTTTTGTTGGAGAATCTTTATTTTTTGTCTTTCTTCTCTTTTATATATTTATG
Organism: Hipposideros armiger; assembly: GCF_001890085.2. Taxonomy (NCBI): domain Eukaryota; kingdom Metazoa; phylum Chordata; class Mammalia; order Chiroptera; family Hipposideridae; genus Hipposideros; species Hipposideros armiger. Next base: position 1,293,792 of record NW_017731606.1, read on the forward strand.
TATTTATTTATTTTTAGTAGTTTCAGATGTACAGAACAACATAATGATTAGACATTCACACCCTTCACAAAGTGATAGCCCCCACAAGTCTACTGCCCATCTGACACCGTACATACCACTGACTATATATTACAATACCCACTGACTGTGTATTATTCCCTATGCTGTACTTTATATCCCGTGACTGTCTTTATCTAATGCTTAATATTACCGTGTGTGTGTGTGTGTGTGTGTGTGTGTGTGTGTATGTGTATTTTTAATGACTGTTGACATTATTTCAATTAGTTTCAGGTGTACAGAGCGCAGTGGTTAGGCATTTATATAATCTGAAAAATGCTGGAGAATCTTAATCTATGAATTATCTTACACTGTTGACAAACTAAATTATACGGTGATTCACATAGTAATATTTTAGGTCAATAGTAATTCTTAACTTTTATGAGAGGTTCTCTCCTTTTTGAGATTCCTTTTACTTTTCAGCGTCTGTGGTCTCCTTGAACTCTGTCCTCTGGTTCTTCAAAATGTAATAGTAAGGTTGTGAGATTTATGTTGGAGTTTTAGGTACTCCCTATGGTGCTGACTGGACCTGCCATCAGGCAAAAGTTGTAAATGAGAAATTCACTTTATCCCACTGTCTTCCAAGTATTGACTCCTCTCTAATATTTGTCTTCTTTTGGTCACTATTTAATGCCTTTAGGTGATTGATTTTTGTATTTTTTCCTCACAATTAGTAGTTGTTGTCTGTGGGAGTTTTGATTTGGTAGTTGCTTACTCAGTCATACCAGAAGCAGAAGTCCCCCTTTTTCCTCTTTGTGTGGGAAAATTCCCTTCATGATTGTTCCCTACTGTAGATACCAGCTTTTATATATCATGTGCTAATTAGTTAAGAAATTGTCATTTTGAAAATTGCCTTTGTAAAATTGCCTGGCTCAAAGAGAAAAGTCACAGTTTAAGAGAGAACATTCTAGTGGGGAAGACAGTCAGGTAGACAGAAAATAGTAATAGAAGTGAAAGAAGACATGATAGAGTAGTAAACAGGATACTTTGAAGAGCATAGAGGAAAGAACCTTAACCCAGTCTGGTAGGTAAGAGATGAGACAAGAATACTCTTGGGAGGATGCAAATTCTGTGTTCTATCTATGAGAAAAACGGTGTGCCAGCTGAAGAATAGAATAAGGGACTTTCTAGGAAGAAGAGAGAAGACTGTAAATAAATATGTGGGGGCTAAGGAGGAATAAGCCTTTCGAAGGATTGCGAAGAGTTTTGGTGTGGCCAGAGTTGTGGGATATATGTGGGAATGTGTGAAAATATGAAGCCAGGGAGATTGGGCTGGAGCCACATCATTAACGGCCTTGGATGTCAGGCCAAGGACTTTGTACTTTAAATTTTAGATAGTGGGAAGCCACTGACATGTTTTAAATGTGGGTGTGACATAATCAAATTTGCATGTTAGAATGATTATTTTGGTATCAGTGTACACAAAGGGGAGAAAAGGGAAGTAGGGATACCAAATAAGGCAAGAAATTATGAAGGCCTAAGGGAGTGGTAGTAGAGAGGAGGGAGAATTCAACTGAGAATTTAGGAGTAGAAGCAGTGGGGCTTGGTAAGATTTGTTGTATGTGTTGTGTTAATGAACAAGGAGAAGTCCAGAATGATTGGAAGTGATCCTCCCTCTCGGAGATTATTATAAAATACAGTAACATCTCTCTAGGGCTCAGAGTTTTTTCCTCTTATAAATATTATCAGGAAGCAGCAACACATTTTGGCCCCTGATAGAGGCATCACTGTCTCTGACTTGTAGCACTAAGCATTTTGTGATTTTATAGCTGTGATACTTTCTGAGTAATAAATAGTAGAAGCTATCTAAAGTTGTCAGTGGCCATTTAATTTGTTTTTTATTTTCTTGAGTATGTAATCACAGATTTTACTACTTGTTTTTTTCCATATTATATGCAGTAGTAACTTTTATTTATTATTTTAAAATTTTATTTTATTTTTTTTTATTGGGGAATTGGAGGACGGGAACAGCGCTGGGGAACTGGGGGAAGGGGAAGGGAACAGACAAATTGCCGCCGTCCTTCCTCCCCAGTCTAGCTGCGGAGGACGCCGCCCCACCGGCCCAGGTTGGCACCATCATTGCACTCTTCCCGGGTGAGGCAGATCAGTCGCCCGCTTCTGGACCGCCGCTCAAGGCGGCTGCTGGCCACGCACGGTAGCCCATGGCAGCCCACCGCAGCAGGGGCTGCAGCCTACGCCATCACCGGCGACCCACAGCAGCCCAGCTCCAGGCCGAGCTGCCGCTCAGTATCCTAGCTGCAGAGGGCAATGTCACCGGCCCCCACACGTGGGATCCAAACCGGGGCCCTCCGGAGTCCCAAGCCAGCTCCCAACCAATGAGCTACTCGGCCAGCCCGTAACTTTTATTTTTAGCTGTTGGTTTTGTTAACAAAACATTTAGTAAGTAAGAAGAATATAAAGTAAAAAGTCTCTGTTTTTGCTTTGTTGGTGGACACATTATAGAGGAATGACTATATTGAACAACTTTAGACAGCATATGTTGGGTCTCTAATATGAAAGATGGGGAATTTAGTAAATCTAATAACTAACTTTTCCCTTTATCTCCTGATATTTGTTTGCTATATTAATATTATTAGTATAGAGGATACTTTATTACTTTAAATTTTTGAACTCTGTTTCTTGAATTATCAAATGTATAGTGTCTGTTGATTACATACTATGAAAGATAAAGAAATTAGTTATATGTTCTACCTATCTTTAGCTCTTGTATTATTTGTTGTGACTTTCTAGAATACTCATTTAGACATTAATTTATTTACAAATTTAAATATTTGTTTTTTCCAAAAATGAATTTTCTTTTTTAATTCTTACCTTTCTTTTTTTTTTTTTTAAGATTTTTATTGGGTAATTGGGGGGATGGGAACAGTACTGGGGAATTAGGGGAAGGGGAACAGACAAGTTGCTGTCGTTTTGTTCTTCAATCTAGTTGTGGAGGACACTGCTTCACTGGCCCAAGTTGGCACCATCATTGCGCTCTTCCCTGGCGAGGCAGATCAGTCGCCGGCTTCTGGACGGCCGCTCACTGCGGCTGCTGGCCGCTCACGCTGGCTGCTGGCTACACACAGTAGCCCATGGCAACCCACTGCCACAGGGACTGCAGCCTACGCCGTCGCCAGCGACTCATGGCAGCCCAGCTCCAGGTTGAGCTGTTGTTCAGCATCTTAGCTGTAGAGGGCAGTGTCACTGGCCCTCATATGTGGGATCCGAACCGGGGCCCTCTGGCATCCCAAGCGAGTTCTTAACCATCGCGCCACTCGGCCGGCCCTAATTCTTACCTTTCTACTTTTTAATCCTTTTAGAAGTTCTTATTCAAGTTCTTATTCTGAGCTAAGTAATCTTCCACATTCCTTAAGTTGCTTAACTTTAATTTAACATAACGTAATAAGGATTAGAGAGCAATATATAATGGGAAAAGTACTCATTTCTGTTAGAGGAAATCGGAGAATGGGGAAATCATGATTTTGGCTTTTCCACTGCCGACAAGCAGTCATGTTAAAGAAGGAAGACATTCGTAATTCCGGGTGACATCAATTGGTCTAAGAAAACTTGGAGAAGATTTTGACTCAGTGTAAAGAAAAACAGAGATTTAAAATAATATCGATTTTTACAATGGTAGAGTGAAATAATCTCTCGGTCCCCTTGTAGCATCATTTTGTCCCCTGTTCCAGTTAGAATTTCATAACTATTCACTTCAACTTTGGTCTACTCTACCCTCAGCTTTCTTGTTTTCCTGATTGTTTGAATCTAATAACGCCAGCATTGAATGAGCCTAACAATTCATTTTTTTTCTCTTATGTTTTAGAGCTGCTAAGTCCTACTGGAGATTATATAACTGTTTGACTTTTCCCTCTTAAAGATTTGGAATAAGGTATTATGGAAGTACAGAAAAGGAACACTTATTCTTGGAACACATGATGTCAGGAAACATTTCTAAAAGGAGATGACACTTGAAGTTAATCTTATAAAATGTATAAGCGTTAACCTGGTGATGAGAGCAAAAGAGATGGGTTGAAGAGGAGAGCTTCTGGCAGAAGGGGTGATATATTCAAAAACAGATAGATGAGTTTGAATGGACCTGTCTTGTTTGGGGTGCTATAAAAAGGTTGTTGAAGCTAGAGTGCTCATAAGGATATGAAAGAAAGTTAGGTAAGGCTCAGATTAGTAGGAATTTACCATTATCCTGAATGTGGTAAAAAGTCAGTTAACTTGAGTCACATGCTATACAAATTCTGGCAGCATTGAGGAAAATGGTTTGGAGTGGGCAACAGTGAAGTCCGGGAGAACAGTTAGAAGCTCTTGCAGTCATTCATGCAAGAAAGGATGAGGACCCAAAACAAAACCGTTGTAGTGGGCGTGGGCGAATGTTGTAGTTCTAAATCATAAGAGGTACATGGTTGTTATCCATGCAGGGGACTCTTCTTTATGGAAGGCCAGATGATCAGAGATTCCTACAAGATGGCATTTACTTTATTCTGGAACCTGGTTTTCAGTAATGCGGGCTCAGGAAACTGCATTATAGTTAGGTTAAAACTCAATATGTCTCTTGGATAATACCACTTTTTAAAATGGCGATGAGAAATGTAAGGCTCGGAATAAGAGTACTTAATAGTCTTCCTGGCCAGTACCTTCTTTCCCTGTGGGCTACTTTGTTTCTGGACGTGATTTAGGTTCCATCCTTCAAACACACTTTGATTTGGAACTGAACCACGTGGGTGTAGAGGTCGGAGGCATGGATTTTGCTGGTATGGATTGTGAGATAGAGTGGTTCTCAGCTGGGAGTTTATGGGTAGCTTCTTCATTTAGTGTGTGGCTTTCTGTTTCTGCAGCTTCTGCAGCTGCTTCCTTGTTTGTCAGCTTTCTGAAGTGATAGTGACAACTTTTCCTGATTGTGGCTGAGGCAGAGTGGTTCTGTGTACTAGGAGTTGTTTCTGGGAGCTCAGTCACTCAAGAGCATGCTTTTCCAATTTTCCAGTGATTTTGTGAACATCTGATTCTTATATTAAATTCCGTTTTGCTTAAACTACCTAGAGTGGATTGCGATTCTGGACCAATATGGTAATTGGTACCAAAAGTGTTGCATTGCAGGTAACAGTTCCCTGAGAAATATGGAAGGGTCGTTGGTAATCAGTTCATAGCATCCAGTGGTGAAAGTTACTTGTTTTCATCTGGAATGAAGTAATCTGTTGAAAGAAAAGCGTTGGTGGACTGAGTGATGATGTGTTGGAGACAAAATAATGTAAAGATTATAGGAAGACTGACTGATTTTAACTCCACTGCAGAATTTAAAAGAGTGGGTCCCAACCTGGGTCGAATTTTGCCCTCTAGGGGCTATTTGGCAATGTGTGGAGATATTTCTGGTTGTCATAACTGGGGGAGGAGGATGCTAGTGGTATCTAGTGGGTAGAGACCAGCGATGCTGCTGTACAGGACTGCCTCCTCCTCACCATAACAGCAAAGAGTTATCTGGCCCCAAATGTCAATAGTGCTGAGTTTCAGAAACTCTCATTTAAAGAAAATGGCAGGATTAGAGTTTTAAAATCTTGTTTCAGTTTTAAAATCTGAAGTTATAGTTAGAGAACTAAAGAGTTTTGCGATTGGCTTAAAAGAATCCTTTACATCTTTTAATTACAGGGTTGTCAAAGCCAAAATAAGATGCAGAATCTGATCCAACAAGTTGTTGAACTACAATATAGGTCGAACCCACAGCTTAGGTCTGTTAAGTATTAGTTGGGGCATTGATTGGGGACGAGTGAGATTCCAAAAATTGGAATGGTGACACTGTTAGTATAAGGATTACTTCATGTATCCTTAACCTATAATTTTTTTTGAGCCTCCCTAGCCAACAGAAGCAACCCCTCTTTCCTTGACTGATGAGTGTGGACCTGCCTTGCTTAAAGGTGCTGTCATGACCTCACCTTGTAGAGCCATGGCTGTTCTCATTCCCATCCCTACCACTTTATAGCCTCTAGACCTGTAGCTACAGCCAGATCCCAACAAGTAAAAAGGGTCAATTTCAAAACCAAAGACAAGCTTTGTGTATCAAAAGAATTGCAAGCATTTTACTAATTTATATTAGCAAACAAATTTAGGAAATAGATACAAAATTGGATTTTGAGGGTGCTAGATCAGGAAAAGAGGAATCTAATTTTAGCTTGGGCTGAATCTATTAATGTGGGTTCATTTACGAGAAATTTTAGATTTGGTGATTGCTCAAGTACCAAGGACTGGTTTTAATTGTCCGCTTGTTTGGTTGACTGAAACCTCGATTCATTAGTGACCTACATTGAATAAAGTTGAGATGCCAGAGTTGGAGAGTTAGGAATGTTGGGATGAACTTATTATGTGTAGCTGACTTCCTTAATCTCTAATTAGGTTCCCCAGATTCTATGTTCTCTACTGCCTTTAAAAAAATGGTGAAGGGAATGCCAGCATCCTTAAAAAGTGCTGTTAGTGACTGTCTTCTCTGGCTTTGGTATGAATATGAGAGACACTGCTATAAAATGGGCCCCCTAAATTCAGTGGGATCCTGGATTGTCAGAGGCAAGTAACAATTTAACCATCAGAGGCAAGGTAGTCATGGTTATCAGAGTAGGCAAATTGATCAAGGAGCCCCTGGATGGAGACTGACATGGAGGGGAGATCACTAATGCTCCCTAAGGCACCTTCCCTTGAGGCAGGACTTGAAATAATATCACAAGTAGGTGCAGTTAATTTTCTTCATAACGTTCTCTAAAGAAAGGGTAACTGTGTGTCAGGGAAGGGAAAAGACTGAAACCTTTTTGAGATTATTGGAACCCGAGCTAATGCCAATTCCTAGTGACTCAGTACATCGCTGTGTCCCACTAGGCAGAATGGGAGTTTATGGAAATCAGGTACGGAATGGAGCTTTGGCTTGAAACTATTGCACAGTGGATCTGGTGGGTCTATGATTTCAGCCTGTGGTTATATCTTGTTTCTTAGTGCGTATTTGGAATAAATGTGTTTGACAGCTGGGAGAATTCCCAAATTGGCTTCCATATTCATGGATTAAGAGTAATTACGGTCAGAAGAGCCAAGTGTAACCCCCTGGAGCTCTCTCTTTCTACCAAGATAGTAAACCAAAAGCAGTCTCATAACTTGAATTAAAGACTTGAAAGGTTCAGGGTTGGAAAGTTTCAGGCTGCATTTAACTCTTATTTTGCCTGTGTGGAAGGCAGATCTTAGAGAATGATGGTGTATTATCATAAGCTTCCTCCACCCACTGGAGTTGTAGTTGGTGCTCTGCATGTGGTCTCTTCACTAGAAACAGACCCTGACACTTGGTGATTAACTTTATTTATCAAATATCACCTACCCACCCACCTAGAAAACATCAAATAGAAATAGCCAGCAATGTAGTACACTGTCACCATATTGCCTCCATGGTTAGCTCTGTGCCATAATTTAGTCTATAGGGATTTTGTTCATTTCACCATCTCAAATTATATTCCACTGGTCCCCTCCAGTGATGACATCGTGCTGATTGACAGCACTTTGAGAGAGAGAGAACTAAAAGTACCCTAGATCCTTTGTAAAGATCCAGATGATGGTGGTGCCTGCATCACGTAAAAATGTTAAGTATCTCACACCTTAGGTGAAGTTTCTGAGGTTCCTGCATTTTGGGGTATGCTGAGATATCCCTTCTGAAGTTGAAGATAAGGTGCTGCATCTTATATTCACTGCCACCAAAAGGAAGTAACAATAACTAGTGGGTCTCTTTGGGTTTGGAGTCAGGATATACTACATTTAAGTGTACTATTACAACCCGTTTACTGAGTAATTCATAAAGCTGCCCTTAGGTCGTTATATGGAGGCTGTTGCAAGCCCTGACAGGAGAATCACAGTGAGAGCCCTTTGATTTTGGAACTAAGCTATGTCCTCTTTGGTAAGCAAATATTCTACTTTTGAAAAAGGCTACAGGTTTGCTGTTCTAGCTGATAGAAAACAAATGCTCAAATACTGAATAAACAGTGACATGAACTATCTTGCTAGGCTGCAAGCCTCTGTACAGCTCTCTCTCAAAGCTCCACACCCAGGGCCATATTCCTGGGGAGTCGCCTATGTTCCTGGTTAATGGATGGTTCTGCATAATGTGTTAGCACTTGCCAGACTAATGGGTAGACTCCGGTAGAAACTGCCAGTTGCTTCCTAATATCTATTTTTCTCTTCCCCTTTAGAAACAAAACTTTTTTTAACAGCACAATTGTCACTTTGTTAAGACTCCCTTTCAGTTGGGCATGGCCATGTGAGTAGGTTTTGGCCAGTGATATATAAATGAAATTGTTCTTCTAGGAATTCTCCTTAAATAATCCGTGCCCTTCTTAATTTCTGCTTGAAACATGGACATATTTGGAGCTCTAACAGACAAATTAAACTGAGAATGAGGGCCAAACCCTGTAGAGCAGTGGTTCTCAATCTTCCTAATGCCGTGACCCCTTAATACAGTTCCTCATGTTGTGGTGACCCCCAACCATAAAATTATTTTCGTTGCTACTCTGTAACTGTAATTTTGCTACTGTTGTGAATCGTAATGTAAATATCTTGTTGTTTTCCGATGGTCTTAGGCGAGCCCTGTGAAAGGGTCATTCGACCCCCAAAGGGGTCACGACCCACAGGTTGAGAACTGCTGCTGTAGATAGTGGAGCGGTGAACTGGAGGAAGCCGGCTCCCTGAGCCCAGAGCTCTGTCATTAGTTCTGGATGCCCACTTTTAGACTTCTTTTATATGAAATGAAATAAACTTCTGTCTTGTTTAAAGTGCTGTTATTTTACATTCTCTGTCAAGCTGCTGAACCGAATCCTAACTGAGACACTGAATGCCTGGAGCCACTCTCTGAGATGGGGAATGGAGAAGAAGCATGTACAGGTTTTGTAGATGTGATGGAAAACCCCATTTTGGTCATGATTAATTTGCTGTTTAGAGAAAGGCTAAAATAGGGGTATAGATGGCATTGGGCGCTTGGCAATGATTCTGTTTTATCTGGTCGGAGAAGGCAATGTTTGTTTTCAGGAGAGTGAAACCACAGGGAAAACAATGTGTAGCAAAGTGTATTATAACCAGCCTTATAGCTTGTTTAATGCTTTTGCAGAACAGGAAGTTTGATTTTTGAAAAGAGTTGAGCAGAAAACATAAGGCTTGGATTATTTGTGCTCTTGTTTTGCTTAAAGGTGAACTTTGAGTTGGAGATAGGAAGTTAGAGATACGAAAGAATATGGATTTGTGAAGGAAGAACATTGTAGGTGGAGGACATGTTTAAACTCATTTGGGAAGAAATTTGGCATCTATATGAGGTGTGAATGTTTAATACAGTGAATGTTTAAATTAAAAAATTTATTACAGGGCCAGCCGAGTGGCGCGTTGGTTAGGAATTGGCTTGGGATACCAGCTCTGAGCAGTAGGGCCCCGGTTCGGATCCCACATGAGGGCCAGTGATGCTGCACCCTCTACAGCTAAGATGGTGAACAACAGCTTGACCTAGAGCTGGGGTGCTGTCAGTTGCCGGCGACGGCGTAGGCTGCAGTGGGGCTGGCTGGCAGCGGGTATAAGCTTTTGTGAGCTGCCATAAGCGGCCGTCCAATAGCTGGTGAGCAACTGCCTCACCCGGGAAGAGCGCAATGATAATACCAACATGGACCAGTGAAGCGATGTCCTCCACAACTAGACTGAAGAACAAAAGGACAGCAACTTGTCTGTTCCC
>NW_017731606.1:1303597-1320091 GCF_001890085.2 Hipposideros armiger
GCCGTCCAAAGGCCAGCAAGCGACTGCCTCACCCAGGAAGAGCGCAATGATAATACCAACATGGACCAGTGAAGCGATGTCCTCCACAACTAGACTGAAGAACAAAAGGACAGCAACTTGTCTGTTCCCCTCCCCTAATTCCCCAATAAAATCTTAAAAAAAACAAATTATTACAGTAAAAGACTCATTGCCATGAATCCCCCTCAAAATACTCCCCCTTGTTTCAAACACACTTATCCCATCATTCTTGCCATTTTCTGAAATAGTTCTGGAAGTCTTCTTTGGTGAGAGTCTTTAGTTATGTTGTCATGGCTGCTTCAATGTCCTGAATCCATTCAAAATATTTACCTGTCATGGTCATTTTGACTTTGGGGAAGACCCAGAAGCCACACGGTGCCAGATATGGTGAATATGGTGGATGAGGACACACTATAATGTTTTTATTTGACAGAAATGCTGTACCAGAAGCGATGTGTGACACAGAGCATTGTCATGATGGGGGATGAAACCGGTTCCCCATTTCATGTTAATGCGTTGTTCATGATCCATATTTAAAGCTCACTTTGAAACACACCTTCTCTCAACCGTAGCCCACACCCGACTGACTGCACTGAACAAGTTGAAACTTGTCACACACTGCTACTAAAGTTAGGCCGCTTCCTGTATTGAAGATTCCCTGCCTTTCCATTGGATGGCACTCAGCAGCAGCATTCACCTTATTTTGTGATCACAACAGAAAGGCTTCATGTCACACATCGCTTCTGGTACAGCAATTTCTGTCAAATAAAAACATTACAGTGTGTCCTCATCCACCTTATTCACTGGATCTGGTACCGTGCGACTTCTGGCTGTTCTCCAAAGTCAAAATGACCGGGAAAGGTAAATGTTTTGAATTGATTCAAGACATAGAGGCAGCCACGACAGTGCAACTGAAGACACTCAGGAAAAGAGGACTTCCAGAACTGCTTCAGAAAGTGGCAAGAACGATGGGATAAGTGTTTGAAGTGAGGGGAAGTATTTTGAGGGGGATTCATGGCAATGTGTCTTTTACGGCAATAAATTTTTTTTTTGTTTAAACATTCACTGCATTGTTTGATCACACCTTATATTTCTTGAAAGGCCTGATTAATTTGCAAGGCACAGTGCAGGTTGCTAGAGATTCTTTAAAACTTAGAAATTTTCCTGCCTTTGATTTAGGGCTAAGTAGTCTATTAATAGGGACATGTTAGATGAGTTTTTTTATTTTTTTATTTTTTTTATTGGGGAATCGGGGAAGAGGAACAGATAAGTTGCTGTCCTTTTGTTCTTCAGTCTAGTTGTGGAGTACATCGCCTCACTAGCCCATGTTGGTATCATCATTGTGCTCTTCCCGGGTGAGGCAGTTGCTCTCCGGCCATTGGACGGCTGCTCACAGTGGCTCACTGCAGCTTACACCGTCACTGGCCCTCATGTGATACTCGAACTGGGGCCCTGCTTCTCAGAGCTGGCATCCCAAGCTGGCTCTTAACCAATGTGCCACTCAGCTGGCCCACAGCAATTGTCTTTAAGGAGTTGAAGCATTACTTGTGGGAGTGGGTTGAGAGCTTATTTTTAGCTTGTTACATTGAATATAGAAAATATTAATTATTGTGTTTGTATTTGTCTGGAATATAGTCTGGTTTCTTTCAGTAGAGCAGGAGGAATAGGAGAGAGTCAAGCCCTGGAACTTGACATGTTCTTTAGGGTCATATCTAGATTAAGTTCTATGTTGAAAGAAGAGTTAATTCTGGCAGTTCCCATCCATCCGCTCGGCACAGAACAGAAACTAAAGATTGCAAGATGTTCCATCACATGATTGATGTCTGCGTTGGCATCAGTTGATTGTATTTTCTCATTTAGGTTTAGATTTTTCTGGTTCCTGGTATGATTTTTTGTTATTATACCCTGGACATTTTGGCCATTGTTAGTCATTCTGTTTAGATTTAGCACATGGACCATGATCTATTTTGGTGAGCTGTTGTTTAGTGGCAGTTTAATTTTCAGAGCTTTTATGGTGTTATTTTGCTTTTCTTGACTTATCTCGTTCCCCCACTGGTCCATGCTAGTGCTGCCTGAGGTGGCAGAAAATGTTCCCTAGGCTGGGATGTCTGATGTCTCTTGGTGGGGAAGTGGAATCTCAGGCCCACAGGACCTGAAATGTTGAGTTGACATTTTTTCTTTCAATATTTTAAATATGTTGCTCCACTGTCTTCTGGCTTGCGTAGTTTATGATGAGAATTCTGCTGTCATTCTCATCTTTATTCTGTATATAATGTCTTTTTTCTGCAGTTGTTTTTAAGATTTTATATATTTTTAAAGTATTTTGACTGTGATGTGCTTTGGTGTAGTTTTCTCCATGTTTTTATGTGTTTAGGGTTTGTTGAGCTTTTTTGATAATTGGATTTGTACATATATATATATATATATTCAGTCTGTCTTTCGGTGTTTTTCATTTTGGAGAATTTCGATTGGTATAACTTCAAGTTAATTCATCTTTTTTTCTCCAGTGTCTAATTCATTAGTTCTACCCAGCACGTTTTTCATGTCTCTTTTCCTGAAAATATGCAACACAGCTATAATAACTTTGAATATCCTTATCTATTAATTTCCTCATCTGTGTCAGTTTGCATTCTGTTTCAGTTGATTGAATTTTCTCATTATGGCTCACACTTTTCTGCTTCTTTTCATGTCTGGTGGTTTTTGGCTGGACGTTGTATTTTTGTGTTCCTATAAATATTCTTGAACTTTGTCCTGGGATGTAATTAAATCACCTGGGAATAGCTTAATTTTTTTTTTTTGAGGCTTGTTTTTCAGGTTTTTGTTAGGTGGACCCATAGTAGCATTTAGTCTAAGGGCTGATTTTTTCCACACTACGGAGGCAATAGCCTTCTGAATTCTCTGCCTGAATCCCAGGGAATTAAGGCAGTTTTATTTACTCTTGGCTGGTGGAAACACAAATTATTTCTGGTCTTGTGTGAGCTGTGGGGCATCGTTCTCTGTGTTCCTTTTATGTGGTTTATTCCCTGGCCTCAGGTGGTTTCCTTCCACTCAAGTGCTAACGGGTACTCAGCTGAAATCTCAGGCATACCCTCTGTAGATCTCTGGACTTCTCTTTTCCTGTGATTCTCTCTTCTCTTTGGTACTCTGCCCTCTAACCTTCTTGGCTTTCTTAGACTCCCAACTTTATTGCTTCAGCTCAGGGATACTGCTGGGACTCCACGTAGGTCCCGTTGCTGTCCTGCAGTCTGGAAACTCTCACCAGGGAGTAAGCTGGGGCAGTTGTAGGGCTGACTTAATTTTACTTTCTCTCAGTGTTGACTGTACTTTACTGCCTGATGTCAGTGTATGAAAAACCATTGTTTCATATAATTTTGTCTGCTTTTTTAAGTTATTGCTGGTTGGAGGGTAAACCCATTCCTTACATACTCTCATCTTGGGTGATGTGGAAATCCCTAAAGTAATGATTTGGGCTATTATGTTGCCATTGGAAGAATTATTTAATGATTTTGATCACGAGAGTTAGCATGATGAACTTTGACTTTACAGGGTTTATTTCCATACTGCCAGAAGCTTGAACATGTTAGAGTGAAGAGAAACAGAAAGCAGGGAGATGAGGAGGCTGCTATCATCCAGGTGAAAGATGATGAGAATTTGAACTGTTAGAGTGACTGTGAATGATGTTGGGGTGGGGCACATTTGGTAGGTTATTTGGAGATATAAACTTGATAAGGCTTTCTTTAAAAAAAATTGGTACACAACTATATAGTTTTTTACAGCATTTCAGACTGCTAGTACGTCTTCCTTCATTGCTGTTAAAGAAGGCATTTTTATTCAGTCAGAAGATGCCATCTGAAGAGCGTTATCAAAATGCTAAGTCATATATTTAGTTTTAATTTCAATTAGTGTTCTGTTTTTCTTAATCTTGACATTCTGTAACTCACTGGGTTTATAAGTTATCAATGAATTATGAGTTTAATAGAGATTAAACTTGTATGGCTGCTGTTGATTTATTTTTAATGGTACGTCTTGTTTTTTATGTATTCTGTTCAATTTTTAAATGCATTCTTTTTCAGTTCTGTAAAAGCCCGTGAGTTCTTTGCTAAGTTTAATTATGGGAAAAAGTAGTTTGTTTGTTCCTCATTAATCTTTTGAATAATAGGAGATTATACTGGAAAATCGGAAAAATCACATTACATTCCTACCTAAATTTTTGAATAACCACAAAAAAGGCTTGTTTCAGTTGAAATAAACAGACTTCTTTGATTAAATGCTGAATGGATCAAATATGAAAGCCTTTTGTGGAATGATTTCCTGCATGCTTTCTTTTCATTCAATGAACAGTTTTTATTTTCTTTATCCTTTGAAAGTTGGTCTATACTGGCACAATTGGACCTACTTATTTTGGTGAGCTTTGATTTTTTTCTGGTTGATTAGTTTGGCATTATAACACAAATGTTGTGGTGAACAAGAAAACAACATTTAAAAAAATTATCATTTGCTAAAAAGCAGATTTTATAAATCAAGGATGGTAAGCCTGAGACCTGCAAGTTGAATATGACCCGCATCTTTAGTTTACCTATGAACAGGTAAATTACATTTCTGTTGATCAGCTTCTACCCTACTAAGATGAGTAAATAAATTATATACACTGGAAAGGTCGGAAGTTCTGCTTTTCTAGCACTGTGCTTTTGTTTCAATTATTTCCCTTAAGGTGATATTTGCAGTGAAGGAAAGAACAGGTGCTAGGCTCAATGCTGAAGTTACAAGCAGATTATTTTGGGATAGAATGGAAGAGAGGGACTAGTACTAGTGTCAGTCATGTGTATAGCATATTTTGACCAAGACTTTTTCCCTGTGGAAATTTTGACTCCAGTTGAGAAAATGAAAAAATTTAATCAGATTTATGCCAATATTGATGAATTTAGTTTTGAAAATATTTTTTGGAGGAACTCCTTGAGCAATTTTTTAGTATAATACAAATACATAATTTCTATTTTTGTTTTTATTTTATTGAAATTATTTCTACTGAGTATGTCAACACCCATCAAACTGTTAACTTAAAATGGTCACATTTTATAATATGTATGCCCTAAGAAAAAAACTTGAGAATTGAGTAATATAAATACAGTGGGTAACATACATAGAATCTAAAAAGTGAGTGTGCTGTGCTGACTAACGAAACTTAACAGAGATAACTTGAGTCTGAAACACCTTTTGTATAGGTGTAGAAGAGCATCAAAACATGTTTGAAAAAGTTTTATAAGTTTTATTCAAAAGTCTTGAGTTTTGTGGTCACCAAAAGACCTAATACAACACCAAGCTTCATTGTTCATAGCACAGTTATCTAGGGCAAAGTTCTGTCTGTATCAGATCAGTTTAGTAATCTCAAGTATTGTTTTCAGCTCTGAATACTACTCAGACTGTCACACACTCATTTTGTTATAATCATCATCATCATCATCATCATCATCATCATCATCATCATCATCATCAAACACTTATATAGTGTTTACTATGTGCCAAGTGCTTGTTGAAACACTTTACATGTATATTAACTCATTTTTCCTCACAAAAACTTTAAGAGGCAGGTAACAGTATCCTTGTTTCACATACAGGAAAAAAATGAAGCACAGAGAGGGTAATTCAATTTTCCCAGGGTTATGTAGCAAGTAAATGGTGAACCGGATTAGAATAAAGGTAGATCTGGGCGGCCAGGTGGCTCAGTTGGTTAGAGCACGAGCTCTGAGCAACGGGGTCACTGGCTCGATTACCACATGGGCCAGTGAGCTGCACCCTCTACCATAGATTGACAACAACGACTTGAGCTGAGCCCCAGCTGAGATGCCAGTGGGCAGCCGATGGCTCAGTTGATTAGACAGCGTGTTCTTAATAACAAGGTTGCCAGCTCGACTCCCGCATGGGATGGTGGGCTGTGCCCTCCACAACTAGATTGAAAGCGGCAACTGGACTTGGAGCTGAGCTGCGCTTTCCACAACTAAGATTGAAGGACAACAACTTGATTTGGATCTGATGGGTTCTGGGAAAAACACACAGTTCCCCAGTAAAGTTAAAAAAAAAAAAAGTCTAGATCCTGAGTCCATGTTCTTTTTTAAAAAGATTTTATTGGGGAATTGGGGAAGGAACAGCGTTGGGGAAGGGGAACAGAGACACATGTTGCTGTCCTTTTATTCTTCAGCCTAGTTGTGGAGGATGTCACTTCACTGGCCATGTTGGAATGGTGATCATTGCACTCTTCCCGGGTGAGGCAGATGGATCGCTGGCCATTGGACGGCAGCTCATGGCAGCTCACGCTGGCTGCCGGCCACTCACGGTAGCTTATGGCAGCCCACTGCAGCCCCACTGCAGCCTACGCTGTCGCCGATGACTCACGGCAGCCCAGCTCCAGGTCGAGCTATTGTTCACCATCTTAGCTGTAGAGGGCGCAGCATCACTGGCCCATGTGGGTTCTGAGCTGGAGCCCTGCTGCTCAGAGCTCACGCTACCAAGCCAACTCTTAACCATCTGAGCCACTCAGCCGGCCCTGAGTCCATGTTCTTACCATGTAAAAAAATATATTGAGATCTATGGGACAAGTTGAAAATATTTAAAGTTAAAAAAGGGAAGATCAGGGCATTGGGGAAAGGCGTGGGGGAAGTGGCTAGGGACAAGATTTTTAGCTGTATTCAAATATTTGAAGGCTGGTCATGTAGAAATGGAACTAAATTTATCCAAGAATGGGGACTGTGACCAACAGGTAGCTATTACAACAAAATACATTTTTTTCTCATGTTTTTCTTTCATGTCAACAAACTCGAATACCCATTAATGTAATGAAATATTTATTACCCAGTATTTTAGTTCTAGGGCTGCGGTAACAAAGTATTACAAATTGGGTAGCTCAAAACAATGGGAATTTATTCTCTTGCAGTCCTAGAGATTAGAAGACCAAATCAAACCTTGGCAAGTTTAGTTCCTTCTGGAGGATCCTGAGGGAGTCTGTATTATGCGTCTCTCCTAGCTTTTGGTGGTTGCCTGCAATCCTTGGCATTCTTTGACTTACAGCTGCAGCACTCCAGTCTGCTTTTGTCTTCACATGGCGTTTTTATTGTTTGTCTGTGTCTCTGTTTTTTTCTTACAAGGGATGAGGGCACTAGCCATTGGATTAGGGCCCACCCTAATCCAGTATGACCTCATCTTTAACTAATTATATCTTTAAGACCATATTTCCAAATAAGATTTCATTCTGAAGTTCCAGGTAGACATGAATCTTTGGAGTATACTGTTTGATGTAGTGTATCTAATAACTGAGTGCATTTCCTGTCTTCTGAGGCTTAGAAGGAGTTTACAATTATTCAAATTCATCTAAAGATACCTATTTCATGACTAAAACCCAAGAGGTATATATAAAGAGAGCTAGAGAAGAGAGAAATAATTATGCGCCTTAATTTTTTTAACACAGTTATCTTCTCAGTTTTCATTTCACATATTTAGTGCCATTTTTTGAAATAAAAGAATTTGATAGATTATGATAATATGCATGGTATAATGAAAAGTTTCCTATAACAGTTTCATAGTATACTTAAAAGTTCCCTATATCAGTTTCTCAGAAAGATCTATGATAACCATCCAAAGATAGACTAGGCTGCCCTGAGATATTGCACATTTGTTCATGATATCTATCCAAACACAGACTAGAAGTCTAATGCAGAGTAAACTGTTACAGGAGGGAAGTATACATTGTGGATGAATTATGCCTGAACGCCTTCATCCTTCCATAGATTATGATAGATTCCATTCTGACTGTAGGCAAAATTTAAACAAAGAAGTATTTCTCCCAGATTGTGTTTTCTGGTAGAAGTATTTATTCATATAAGTACCACTGCAATAAAAAATTTCATTACTCTGTAAAGGTTCCTTGCATCCCTTTTATTCATTTTAATTCCTAATACCATTCCCTAGCCCTGGACAACTAGTGATCTGCTTTCTAGCACTGTAGATTAGACTTGTCTTTTCTGCAGTTTTCTGTGGATGGAACCCTGTGGTGTGTACTTATTTGTATTTGGCTTCTTTTGCTCAGCATAAGTATTTTGAGATTTATCCATGTTGTTGCATATATCAGCAGTTTTTTCTTTTTAGTACTGAATAATATTCCATTATATGGATATACAACAATTTGTTTATCTGTTTACCTGTGAATAGCCCTAAATATTTTTCATGGTTTTTGTTGCTATGACATATAGTATTTTAAAAATTTTATTGTGGCTGGCCGAGTGGCATGTTGGTTATGAGTTGGCTAGGGATGCCAGCTCTGAGCAGCAGGACCCCGGTTCTGATCCCATGTGAGGTCCAGTGACGTTGTGCCCTCTACAGTTAAGATGGTGAACAACAGCTCGACCTGGAGCTGGGCTGCTGTGAGTCGCTGGCGATGGCATAGGCTGCAGTGGGGCTGGCCGTCAGCGGGTGTGAGCTTTAGTGAGCTTTAGTGAGCTGCCATCCAATGGCCCAGCGAGCGACTGCCTCACCCTGGAAGAACACAATGATAATACCAACATGGGCCAGTGAAGCAATGTCCTCCACAGCTAGACTGAAGAACAAAAGGACATCAACTTGTCTGTTCCCCTTCCCCGATTCCCCAATGCTGTTCCCCTCCCCCAATTCCCCAATAAAATCTTAAACAAAAAATTATTGCTATTATGTAGAAATACAATGTTTTTTTTAATATTGACCCTTTCAGACTTTGGTAAACTTATTTATTAGTTCTAGACCCCTTTTTTAGTTTTCATAGGACTTTATACAGGTTGTCTGCAAATAAAGACAACATTACTTCTACTTTTCCCATCTGTTTAGCTTTTATGTCTTTTTCTTGATTTATTGCAGTGCCGAGGGCCTCTAGTACAATGTTGAACAGAAGTCTGATTCTTAGGGGCAAGCATTCAATTTTTTAACCATTAAGTATGATGTTAGCCATAGGCTTTTTGTAAGTGTTCTTTATCATATTGAGGAAGTTTTCTTTTATTTATATTTTGCTGAGTGTGGGTTGTTTTTTTTATCATGAATTGGTACTAAATTTTGTCAAATGTTTTTTCTGCATTTATTGAGATAGTCATGGTTTTTCTTTTATTGTTAATATGATTTATTGATTGATTCTAATGGCAATATCACATTGTCTTGATTTCTGTAGCTTTATTATAAGTCTTTCAGTCAGGTAGCCTGAGTCCTTTTCTGCTCAATTTTGATTCTACTCTTTGCAGTTTCTCCAGTATGGGGCTGTAGACTGCAATTTTGTCTTTGCTGCAGAAGCGTTGTCCTTGCTCTTCCATTCTCAGCTGCTATTCTCAAATTGGCCATTTGGCTTCCCAGTGAACAATTGATGGCTATTTTGAGGTTCTCCTATTTTCATGTCTCCTATTCTCATGTCTCTTCTTATCAAGCCATTATTGTTGTTTCCTTCTTACTCTTGTATAGATGCTGATACTTTCCACGTTTTGTGAATATTAGTGGTTTTCCTCTAATTGTAGTATTTTGGGGATACTTTTTTACCTAGTTTTGTTGTAAATGTTGTCCATGAGTATTTGGTTGTGTTGTGTTTTTTTTTAAAAATGTGGTTAAAAATGCATAATACAATTTACCACATTAAACAATTTTAAGTATATAGTACAGTAATGTTAACTACTATATATATACTAGAGCACATTGTTTTGCAACAGATCCCCAGAACTTTTTCATCTTGCAAAACTGAATGAATCTCTGTACGCATTGAACAACTCCCTCCCTCCTCCCCTTCCTCTTGCTCCTGGCAACCACTATTCTACTTTGTATTTCTAAGAGTTTGACTACTCTACATACCTCATATGAGTGGAGTCATGCAGTGTTTGTCTTTTTGTGACTGGCTTATTTTACTTAGCCTAATGTCCTGAGAGTTCATGACTTTGTAGTATATGACAATATTTCCTTTTTTTTTAATAGTCTAATCACATTCCATTTTATGTATATACCACAGTTTTGTTATCCATTCATCTATTAGTGGATGTTTCAGTTGCTTCCACCTCTTGGCTATTATGAGTAATGCTGCAGTGGACATGGGTGTTCAAATATCACTTTGAAATCCTGTTTTCATTTCTTTTGAATGTATACCCAGAAGTGGAAATGCTTGATCATATGGTATTCTAGTTTTTATTTTTTGAGGAACATACTGTTTTCCATAATGGCTGTACCATTTTATATTCCAGCAGCGTTCAAGGATTCCAATTTCTCTGCATCCTAACACTTGTTATTTTCTGGATTTTTGATAATGGCCATCCTAATCTGTGTCAGGTGATATCTCAATGTGGTTTTGATTTGCATTTTCCCAGTGATTAGTGATGTTGAGCATCTTTCATATGCTTGTTGGCCATTTGTATGTCTTTGCAGAAATGTCTATTTAAGTCCTTGCCTATTTTTTAATTGGATTTTTGGTGTTTTTGTTTTTGTTTTTTAAGCCATAGGAATTCTTTATGTATTTTGGATGTTAACCCCTTATCAGATGTATGGTTTGCAGATATTTTCCCCATTCCATAGGTTGCATTTCACTGTGTTGATTGTTTCCTTTGCTCTGCAGAAGTTTTTAGGTTTGATATAGTTCTATTGTCTATTTTTGCTTTTGTTGCATTCTCTTTTGGTGTCATATTTGAGACATCATCTCCAAGACTGATATCAAGGAGCTTACGAACTATGTTTTCTTCTAGGAGTTTTATAGTTCCAGGTCTTATGTTCAAGTGTTGAATTCATTTTGAGTTGATTTTGGGGTATGGTAAGGTAATGATCTAGTCTCATTCTTTTGCATGTGGCTGTCCAGTTTTCCCAGCACCATTTATTGAAGAGCTCTCCTTTCCTCATTGTATATTCTTGGCTCCTTTGTCATAAATTAGTTGATGATATATGCATAGGTTTATTTCTGGGGTCTGTATTCTGTTCCATTGATCTATGTATCTGTTTTTTATGTTTACCGTACTGTTTGTATTATTCTAGCTTTGCAATATAGTTTAAAATCAGGGAGTGTGATGCCTCCAGCTTTATTCTTTTTTCTCAGGATTGCTTTGACTAGTCAGGGTCTTTGGTGGTTTCATACAAATTTTAGGATTTTTTTTTTCTATTTCTGTGAAAAGTGCTATTGGAGTTTCGATAGGGATTGCATTGAATCTGTAGATTGTTTTGGGTAGTATGAACATTTTAACAATATTAGTTCTTCTAATCCATGTGCACAGAATATCTTTCCATTTATTTGTGTCTTTTAAAAATTTTTTCATCAATGTCTTATAGTTTCCTGTGTATGGGCCTTTCACCTTCTTGGTTAAATTTATTCCTAGGTATTTTTTCTTTTTTTAATGTAATTGTAAATGGGATTGTTTTCTTAATTTCTCTTTTGGATAGTTTGTTATTAGTGTATAGAAACACAATAGATTTTTGTATATATTGATTTTGTATCTTGCAACTTTACTGAATTCGTTGATTAGTTCTAATAGCTTTTGGGTGGAATGTTTAGAGTTTTCTATATATAATATCATGTCATCTGCAGCATATTTGGATTGTCAAAAGCTTATATTTCTCATCGTTGGACTAAATGATACTTCTGTTATTTTAAAAGAAAAAATAAGAAATACCTCTGTTCCAAAATGTGGAATTTTTTTAGTTTTTTTGTCTCTGATTCCATTAGACTCCTGACCTGATTTCTAAACAACATTGTTTTCTTTCCTAATCTTTGTCATTATACTGTGTCTGCATCTGCCCTTTTATTTGCATTTCAGAAACCTCAATTCAAGTCCCAAATATTCTTACAGCATGTTTTATCTTTCTCTCCTTAGCACCTAACACAAGGCCTGGCATAATGTTATTGTTGAATGAACTAATTACTGGAATAGTCAGACTTTGTGGATTCGTCTTCATACTATTCAGCCTGGATTTTCAGACCACAAAACCTTGTATCTTGTACTAAAACTCCATCAAGTTCTGGTCATTACTTTCTGTGGCAATTCATTCTGTTTTTTGATAGTGCTCATTCTTGGAAGGTGGTTCTTTTTTATTGACTCAAAAATATGTCCTCTGAATTTTATCTTTGGCCCTAGTTTGTTCCACTGTATCTTCTTCTATACAATAACTCTTTAAATATTTGTAGAAAGTTCTTATATGTGCTTCTCATTTTTTTAGATTTCAGACTAAACCTTTTTTTTTTTTTAAGATTTTTATTGTGGAATCGGGGGGATGGGAACAGACAAGTTGCTGTCGTTTTGCTCTTCAGTCTATAGTTGTGGAGGACGTTGCTTTACTGGCCCAAGTTGGCACCATCATTGCGCTCTTCCCGGGCGAGGCAGATCAGTCGCCGGCTTCTGGAGAGCCGCTCACTGTGGCTGCTGGCTGCTCACGCTGGCTGCTGGCTACACATGGTAGCTGACTAAACCTTTTAATGTATAGTTTCCAGATCCTTTACCAGTTTGAAAGTGCTTCCTACATTGTATTGCAGTTTGAATTCTTAAGTGACAAGGAATACAACCCATTCTAACTTAAGAGGGAGGACTAGTGTAAGAATATGTAAATTTAATGACAGGCACTGCATTGCTGCTGGAGTTTACTGGAAGTAGAACTTACATGCACACCTCTCCCTTGTGGTATCTCTCCTTTGTGCATGTGTGTGCTGTTAACCTGTTTTTGCTGGCAAGTCTCTGCCTAGATTTTCTGCTGTTCTATAACTTTGGTTTTACACACGATCCCCTCTAACCAGCGTTTAACTCTAAGCCTGAGTTTACTCTACATCACAGCAAGTCTTTATACATCTTTTTGGCTGCTTTAGTCTCTCCGTTTTTAAAATTCTAAATTTCCTAGATGAGGAATTTGATTTGTCTAGGATACCTTTTATAGCCAGGTCATTCTGGTCATCAGTTGCTTGCCAGTTTATAGATGCCCTTATCCATCTAATAGTCCCATTCATTTACTCAACAAGTATTTTATTAAGTATCTAATATAAGAGTATACCAGAAATTATTCAAAGTGCCTGGGACACATCAGTAAACAAAGCAGGCCTCAAATTATTGTTTTCATTCTAGTGAAGTGAGACAGACAAGTAACAGTAACTGGAATAACCAAATAAGTGATTTAGTAACTTCTGCCTGGTTGGTGAGAGAATGGTAGGATCACATGTTCCTGAACATGACTGCTGCCCTTCCTTGAACGGTGGGTGCCATTTTTGATAGAAGGGGCTGTGGGCAGGTGGCCATACATCTAGTGTAGATAATCTCTCATCTAGTTGTTTAGATAAACATATCATAGAAAAAGATTTAGTGAATTATGTATTAGAGTAGCATTTCTCAAAGTTCAGAGTCTATATTAAAACAAGTAATATATACTTGGTACACCTACACTGTACCCCCACATGGAAGGCACTCAATTCATTTTTGTCAATTTGGTGCAATCAACAAATATCAAGCACCCTGTTTTGTGTAGAATAGAGTACTGTATTACATTTCTCCACCCAATTAACCCTTACTCATTCTTCAGTTCTTCTGTAGATATACTTTTCTCATAGCTACTGGCACCTCCACACCTGTAGCATATGTTAACAACCCCAGAGAATACTATTGAGCTTTTCTGGAGTCATTGGCCAAGGCCAGAACAGCCACTTTCCTTGGGGGTAATGCATGGTTGGATCATCCTAGGTCACTTGCTAATCCTTGTGATGGGCCCGTGGCCTGACAGCCCTACCAGGACCCAAGGGAAAGTTACCAAACATAAAGGAGGGAAAAGTGTGCCTGACCACGCCAGTATTTCCTCACCCTTTCTAAATTGTTTTGGGCAGTTTGCCTAGCATATATACTTTTTTCAAAGTAAGCCATTTCCACATGTGCTGGTGTGCTGGTATGCTGGTATGCTTTTTATATATGAACTTCATTTGGTCATGATATTTCTTGATTTTATGATGGGATGGGAGAGTGGAGGCTGGGAAGGAAACTGACTAATAACCACTCCCTCCTTCCAAGTTAGCTGCATACCATGCAGTGGACAATCTATTTAGTCTGCCTAGCACCTCTCCTTTCTAGGAAGTGGCTACCTTTCTTTTGAGGAACTTCTCTCTCCCTCTACACACTCACCCAGCCCCATTGAACATGTAGGAGCTGCTTTCACAGCCACTCTGATTGAATGACCTACTTCACCTCTGGACGTAAGGATCAGTCCACAGCTGGACCAACATCTGACTCTAGAACAGTCTTCCCTCACTGTTCTGTGCTCAGTATAAAATGTCATATTCTCAGCATTCTTAAATACAACCAATACTGCCTATAACAATAATAGTTATCAGATAAAATACATAAACTTGGGAAATGTTTAAACATTCAGACTAAATACTAAAAAATCAAAAAACAAGATTCAGAAAATATTTGTTTACTTTTTGTAGGGTCCTTTCATAAGTTCCTCAAAAGTTTTTAGCTGCATAACTTAACATATTTGGAAACTAAGTTATTGTAGCTTTTCCCACATTTTATTTGTAGTTAAAGATCATTTTACTATTTTGATTTTTGCCTTTTTCTAACCTACTTTTCATTTTCAAGTAACATTATTATATAACTTAAAGTCTTATTAATTGTGAAACATTCATAAATGTTATATCAGCATTTCAAACTAAGCTTTCATGATTTTTTAATTTTTAATTTAATTTTATTTTTATTAGTTTCAGGTGTACAAAGCAATATAATAGACATTTACACTCCTCATAAAGTGATAACACCCTCCCCCAACCTACTACCCCTCTGACATTGTATATAGCTGTTATATTTCCATTGACTATTCCCTATGTTGTGCTCCACATCCTGTGCCCCCCCCAGACACGGTGCCAAAAAACTGTATACACATTTTAAGAAAGGAAAAACTATTAAAATTGTAATACTCAATATATACTGATAACAAAAGATGAATACAAGTCATCTTAGCTGTGGAGAGCAGTGTCACTGGCCCTCATATGTGGGATCCGAACCGGGGCCCTCTGGCATCCCAAGCCAGCTCTTAACCAATGCGCCACTCAGCCGGCCCCATACACTTCTGATTACAGCGAACTACTGCTTGAGCAACATTGACCAAAGTGTCCGCTTGTATACATTTTTTTGGCACCCCTGGTGTGTGTGTGTGTGCGCGCGTGCGTGCGTGCGTGCGTGTGTGTGTGTGTGTATTTAATTATAGATGACATTCAATATTATTCTACTTCAGCTTCAGGTATATAGCACAGTGGTCAGACATCTACACAGCCTATGAAGTCATCCCCCTGATGAGTCCAGTGCTCATCTGGCACCTTACATAATCTTTACAACATTATTGATTATATTTCCTATACTGTATTTCATATCTCTGTGACTATATTGTGACTACTAATTTGTACTTTATAATCCTTCCCCTTCTCCCCCATCCCCGCTCCCCTCCCATCTAGCACCCATCAGTTTTTTCTCTGTATCTCTGAGTCTGTTTCTGTTTTGTTTATTCTGTTCTTTAGATTCCACATATAAGTGAGATCATATGGTATTTGTCTTTCTCAGTCTGACGTATTTCACTTAGCATGATAGTCTAAAAATATGGAACGCTTCATGAATTTGTGTGTCATCCTTGCTCAGGGGCCATGCTAATCTTCTCTGTATCGTTCCAATTTTAGTATATGTGCTGTATAAGTGAGCACTAAGCATTCATATTTTTTGAAACACTGCATATTATTATGAAGTCAGTAAATAATATATTGCTTCTGGAGAACTTTTGAAAGTTACGCTTCTGCCAAAGAGGAACTTTTCATCTGTCAAATTCACAATAATGAAAACAAACACAATTTAAAAATAACAGTTGTTAGTGAGAATGTAGTGAAAATGCCAGGGTCATTTTTATACACAGAATGTAAAAAAAAATTGTTATATGTCTTTCCAGTGGGCCCTTTGGCTTTTTGTGAGTCTAAAGTTTTCATACTCTTTGACCTCATAGCTGTATATCTAAGAATTTTTTCTGGGGAAAAGTGAGATGAAGATAAAAGATTTATATACTAAGATGGTTTTTGTAGCATTATTTATAACATTGAGAAACTAGAAAATGTATGTATAACATCATCAATGTAAAATATTAAGTAATAAACCAATATATAATATAAAGCTAGGTTTAGTATGATCTCAATGCCATAGAAAAAATACATATGTCAAACAAAACAAAACAAAACAAAACAAAACAAAACAAAACAAAAAACAACCACTCTAGGATAAACTAAGTGCAAAATGTTAACAGTAATTGTCTTTGGGTGTAGGATTATGGGTGATTTCTTCTTTTTTTTTTTTTTAAGATTTTTATTGGGAATTGGGGGGATGGGAACAGTGCTGGGGAATCGGGGGAAGGGGAACAGACAAGTTGCTGTCATTTTGCTCTTCAGTCTAGTTGTGGAGGACGTTGCTTCACTGGCCCAAGTTGGCACCATCATTGCGCTCTTCC
>NW_017731606.1:1320486-1360720 GCF_001890085.2 Hipposideros armiger
TGGCCGCTCACTGCGGCTGCTGGCCGCTCACTCTGGCTGCTGGCTACACACGGTAGCCCATGGCACTACGCCGTCGCCCGCGACTCACAGCAGCTCAGCTCCAGGTGGAGCTGTTGTTCAGCATCTCAGCCATGGAGGGCAGTGTCACTGGCCCTCATATGTGGGATCCGAACCAGGGCCCTTTGGCGTCCCAAGCCAGTTCTTAACCATCGCACCACTCGGCCGGCCCCGGGTGATTTCTTCTTTATATTTTTATGTATTTGAAAAATTTTCTGCAGTTAGCGTTTTTATAATTAGTAGAAATTAATATGGTAAAATATTTCTTGAGCCTAAAATACATTAGGTATGATTTTCAGAACTGAATAAACAATATAGGGACACCTGATTAAATGTGATGACATAGATAACATGCATTTATCTCTGTTTAATAATATAGGGAAAGGTAAGCTTAAAACAATTTCTGTCAATATTAACACATTTATTAAAATAAACATTTAACAGAATGAACTCAGTGCCAGGCATTCAGTATGCTAGGGGATACAAGTATGGTACTGAAAGGAACAAAAAGCTTGCTGTCATTCTAGAAAGTTTTCCATGGTCTTCTCTGCTATGCTAATTAACTAGGTTCCATTCTGTCATTGTACTTACCATGACATAATGAAATTATCAGTTCATTTATCTATTTCTCCTAATAGATTATGAGTTCCTTGAGGATAGGGGCCATGTCTTTTTCATTTGTGTATCTGTAGTACCTAGCAATTGAATTAGCTCTGCTTGGTGTGTCAGAAGTGGTGATGCTCGAGGTGGATTATGAAAAAGGAGTGCCTGTGATAAACCACTTTTAGTTTAGTTTACTGTTAATGAAATCCTTCATTCCCTTATAATGATGGATATATGAGGAGTCCCTGTGCTGCAACAATTGTTATTAATAATTCAGGATGTTTTTATTTTGCCCTTTTCAGATGTGACCTCAGTCTTAGAAT
Source organism: Hipposideros armiger (assembly GCF_001890085.2). NCBI lineage: Eukaryota > Metazoa > Chordata > Mammalia > Chiroptera > Hipposideridae > Hipposideros > Hipposideros armiger. Next base: position 1,321,470 of record NW_017731606.1, read on the forward strand.
ATAGCACTGAGTTGGTCAGTAAAATGAATTTAACTTTCCACTTATCTTTTAAAGATAAAAATTTGGCCATAAAGTGATTGAACTCTAGGTAAGGGTCAAAGGGAAAGTTTAATTTACAGGGATGAGGGTGAGGGATGATAGTGAATGTTTATTTAAAAAGTATATTGGGGCCGGCCGAGTGGCTCAGTTGGTTAAGAGCTCGCTCAAGAGTTTGAGCTCTGAGCAACAGCGGTTCGAGTCCCGCCCGAGCTGAGCATCCGCTAGGTAGCAGGATGGCTCAGCTAAAAAAAAAAAAAAAAAAAGGTATCTTAACACATTGAATCAGGTGTTATGTGCTTCCTTAAGTTAGATATACATATAATTAAATCAGAATGTTGTTGCTTTCACTTCACAGTGAGCTGGAACAAAATTTAGAATATGCAAGCCCATGAAGGTCTTTAAAAAGTATAGCAAAAAGCAATTTAGATCAAACATACACTTTGCAGCCTCACATTATTCACAGATTATCTCTCCCCAGTGTTCAAGCATAAGTCAATCCATTCTTTAGTGTCACAGTATAATTTTATAACAATGATATTGGCCAGTGATTTTCAACCAGGGGCAGCCTTACCACTGCCAGAGGACATTTGTCAATGTCTGGGGACAATTTTGATTGTAAGGACTTGGTGGTAGTGGTAAGGTGCTACTAGCATCTAGTGGGCTGAGGCTAAGGGTGTTGATAACATCTACCAATGCACAGGACAGTGGCTCCCTCCCACCTCCCCCCAGACATACAACAATGAATTATATCTGGCCCCAAATGTCAGTAGTGCTGATGTTGGGAAATCCTGCCTAGACAATGGTCAAGTTCCCAGGCCACTCTAAAAATCTTTATTTACTCAAAACAGTGTTTATAACCCATAACTGAAGCTTAATGCTAACAGTACCATTTCATTTGTCACTGAAAATTACATTGTCTCCATAGAAAAGTTCTTTTAAAGTTTCAACGTGAGATACTTGAGAAGATTGCTTTCCTTGCTGGAAGTAAAGGCAGATACTTCCATGGTATAGTGGAGACTCAAGATTTCAATGCCTCCATCTATTTTTCTTAGCTTTTTATATGTGTGACTCTTGAGAGTCTATAGGGTGGGGACTGCCTGTCATTCAGTATTATGTTTAGAAGGTAAATATTTTTATGCCTTTAAAACTTGAAAATGTTTAATCAACGTATCAATTTATTCAACAAATATTCATTTAGAAATAAGTATTACTATAATAAGTATTCAGATTTTTTAGTACTCTATAACTGATTTACTTTGATTTTTCTTACTAGGGTCAGGAGCAGGTCTGGGGAAGATAATCCAGAGATTTCCACAGAAGGACTGGGATGACACACCTTTTCCACAGGGAATTGAATTAGTAAGTTGTTGCATTATTGTACTTTTATAATACTTTTTATGTTACATTTATGGTTATAGTTATGTTATAGTGACTGTTAAGTAATTTGGTGACTTAACTGTAACATGTTGCTAGAAATAATCCCTCCCTCCCAAGTACAGTAACCATTGAATACATTGATTCTGGAGTGCCTGTTTTGCTATTCTTTTTTTCCATTTGAACTTCTCTCTAATATTAAAGATGAAATTGATGATCTTTATGTACTTGGGAAGCTGAAGAGTTCCTGTTTCTTTAGCCCAGTGGTTTTAGTGATAGTATGTCACAACATTTATTAAATTTTTTTCTGAAAAATTTCAGAATACTGTTTTGGTGAAAACCAAACACAAACAGACAAAAAACAAAAGGTTGGTTTAATGGTAGCTAGTTGTGTTGAGTTGGTCTTGAAATCAGAAATCAAGTTCTTTTCTTTTTAGCTACAGGATCTTTAGGTTGCTTTATAATAGTGCAATTCAGCTGCTTTATTTTTGTGAGTGATTTTATAGGAATTTACTGGTTGAGCATAATTTGTAATGGTTAGGATATTCTATCTGCTGGTCCAGTGTGGTAAAATGAGGGACTGGAAAGATGATCACTAACGTAGTTTGTAATATGACTCTAAAGTTTGGTTCTCGAACATACTGCAGCGTGTGTGTATGTGTGTATGTGTGTGTGTGTGTGTGTGTGTGTGTGTGTATGTGTATTGTCTGTGTGTATACACACACACACACACATATGGGAAGTATTCTTCAAAGCATTTCTTGTTGAGAGAACATTTGGTATGATATGGTAGTGAAGAGCATAGGCTCTGGCGGAGACTGCTTGTGTAAAAGTCCCAGCTGTATGGCTTGACCTTTGACAAGTTACTTAACTTCTTTGAGCAGCAGAATCCTCATCTATAAAATGAGGATAATGACAATACTAATCTCATAGGGTTTTTTAAAGATAAAATGGGTTAAAAATACACATAAAATGCTTAGAACAAGGTCTTCATAAAGTTAAATGAGGTAGCTGGTTGTTGTTGATGATGATTACAATTACAATGATTACTGTTGTCATTGTTGCTGTTTGTTTGACATCTTTCAGCATCTGCCCAAGAGGAAGGATTGTTATTCTCTTGTTAGCATGAATCAGAAATACCCATTAAGAGTAAAACTGATGTTGAAAATTGTGAATTTTCTCATTCTAGCTAATGACTGTCCATTTCAGCTTCACTGAGGATAAAAGATACATTGCCGAATTCCTAATTTTGATTGTTTTAACCTAGCTGTGTAAAAAAGGCTGTGCGTTCTTTATACCCACAGAGAGGGTAAATCTTGAATTTTGGTATTAAATAAAAATGGGGAAAGAATGAGGACCCAAGGAAAAGTAACTTTTTTCAGAGCCTTTTGAATTCCTTCCTTTTCTCCCCCACATGCCTACAAATACAGTGTGAATAACTAGGTATTTATTTGCAGTATTAAAGCTTTTAAACTCTGTTTAAGCATCCTTTTAGTGATGACTGAAAGGGAAATTTCTGTCACTGGGGACCTTTTAGAACTTTCTGTGAGTTCCTACTTCCCTCACATCAAAGTATGTAGGGATGTGTGCTCCATCAAGTTGACAAAATGAACAGTGAACCACCTTATGAATTTTAAGAACAATTATTGGGGCTGTGACTGACAAGGGATAATTTTTGTGTTTTGAAAGCCAAGGGAATAGACACTGTGTTGCCTTTGATGTTTCTCCAGTATTGAAGGAGAGACACTTATTGATTATACTATTTAGAAATTTTTTTTCTTTGTATGACAAACAGTCCTGTGTTCAAGTGCTATCAGTGTCTCTGTAATAACAAGTAGAGTCATGTGCTGCTGATTAGTGAAACCGAGGTGCAAAAAGGTAGACAGAATTTGTCCTCACCTGGTAGTTTCCTAGATAACTTCCTTGGCTGATTCTTAGCAAAGCATTTCAAGATTTTTTGGGCTAGATTAAAAATATTTGATCTGCTAGATTATGTTGGAAATTTCTTTTTCTTTTTCTATAATTAGTAGCAATTCTGATCCTCTAATGTTTATTGTGCTATGTGTCAAGTACAAAATAAATTTGTTTATCTAACATCTATCAAAGTCCATTTAAAAACATAATAGAGGACCGGCCGAGTGGCGCATTGGTTAAGAGCTGGCTTGGGATGCCATAGGGCCCCGGTTTGGATCCCACATATGAGGGCCAGTGACACTGCCCTCCACAGCTAAGATGCTGAACAACAGCTCAACCTGGAGCTGGGTCATCGGCGATGGCGACGACTGCAGCCACTGCTGCAGTGGGTTGCCATGGGCTACCATGTGTAGCCAGCAGCCGCCGTGAGCGGCCGTCCAGAAGCCAGTGACTGATCTGCTTCGCCTGGGAAGAGCGCAATGATGGTGCCAACTTGGGCCAGTGAAGCAACGTCCTCCACAACTAGACTGAAGAACAAAAGGATAGCAACTTGTCTGTTCCCCTTCCCCCAATTCCCCAGTGCTGTTCCCATCCCCCAATTCCCCAATAAAAATCTTTAAAAAAAAAACAAAAACAAAAAAACCAAAAACATAATAGAATCATTCATTGCTAAATTTTCATTGTCTTTTTTTATTATTTATTGCTTTGTGCTATATACTTCATGTATTAGGGACATGTAACTGTTCTGCATATAAACAGCAGTAACTTGAATAACTGTGAAATACTATGTAATCTAGAGTAACTCCTATAACTTCAAGATCAGATATAGGACTAATAAAAACTTAGACTAACTGAAGGTGATCTGGCTCAGTCTCTAAGTGGTTTGTTGAGCCCAGGGTGGTATTGACCTTTATCTGATGATTTACAGGGAAAAAAACCTTAATCCCTTTCAAGGCAGTGGAACAACTTTTAGCTTATAACATTACTGTGAGTATCTAACAGTTGTATAAGATTGATAGATTATAATGAATTCACGTAGTTAGATGATTTATGGTAGTGTATCTAATTTACAGATAAGGAAACTGAGGATTAGGAAGTTTAAAAATTTCGCTAGGATCTAATAGCTAAGTTGCAGCAGAGCTAGGTTTCAAACCCAGGTCTTTTGACTTACTCTCAACCAAGATCTAAGAATATTCTGAGAGTAACACTTTAAGTTATGGATAGCATTTGTATTTTGGTGTAAATGCAGGATCTGAAAACAGGGTTCTATAATTTGGAAGAAGCGAGGGTTAGAAATGTTAAAAGAATGCTGTGTTATTGGATAGAAACCAGCTTCATTTATTTACTTTATCTGAGGATAAATCTGGGTTCAGAGCATGATATTATATTGAAATTATGTTCTATTCCCACCTCTCTTCTCCAGACTACATATATTTGATATATTTGAATTCCAAATGAAAGATAATTGTGTTCAGTCTAAAGACTGAACTTTTTGACTTTATGGGGAAAGATTATAGGCATTCATTCACTAATAAGTAAAATTCCAAATTTAATTTAGAGGATACTGAATTTATCCTTTCCATTCTTATGTAAAGAAATTGTCTTTTTTTTCTTCTATTGAGAAATGCTGAACTTTAATTTGGATGGAATTTAAAAATAAAAATATGAAAATAAGCTAAACCAAACATAATGACTACTTTTCCAATTCTGGGATATTTTTATCTTTTTCTTGTGTTTTTTAGGCATACAAGGAAACCACAGACAGTCATATAAATAAAGTTTCAGTTAATTTTAGTGACAATATTTCAAAGAAAATTTAAGAATTGTTTTGCAGAGGCATTCTATGGCTAACAATCTATTTTGGACTATGGGCACGAATGTTTTCATTGGCTAGGTTTTGGACATCAGCAAAATAGTATTGTTTTGGCACTGGCTCTTTTTAAAGATGCCTTGTCTCAGAAGTGAATTTTTTTATGTTGTAATTCAGGAACATGTGCCATATCTTTACTAGGGAATGTCTGTACTGGGACGTTTGTAGATATATCTAATTTTTTTTAGAAGACTGAAGTACTGTGCTAAAAAGATGTTGTGGCTTGAGTAAAAGAGGAATAAGCTTTTAGTTAGAATTTCTACATTTGAGGTTCTTAAGAAATTAGTTCAGTTATTTAAATTATAGACCAGTGATTTAACTCCCTTCAACATGAACCCAGTTTTCTGTAATTATAAGTATAGATTGGGGAGAAGAGGGGAAAAAAATCTTGTATTTAACATTCTGCAGTTGTAACATTGGAGAAGTAGCCTTAGTATAGGATGCTATTTGTGGGCAGAGAAGTAAGTATAAGTACCATGTGACTCTTTAATTCTTTAAGTTGTTTAGAATGCATTGACCACAACAAATGAGTAAGCAGTCATCTGTCTGACCTAGACATACATGCTGTTAGGTCAGGAAACTGAGTGCAGAAGGATGAAAGAGACTTTCCTCCCCTCTTTGTCAAGGAATATGCATGAAAGGAGGATGAGAAAGGTAGTGAACATATTGAATGACAGAAGCAGGGTTTACAAAGATTTTAAAAGGCTGGAGCTATAGGCCCTTTATCTAAGAAGATGAAATATAATAGGTAAAAATGTTGATTCTTGCATGGGAGTATAATAAGCCAGCTGTGTAATTATTTAGAATAAAGATAGGCAGGATAATTTGCCAGCCAGAGAGATTTGAGAAATACAAGAAGTAAGCTAAAATAAAAAATGTAATTATAGAGGATACTTAGGTAGCATCTCAACGTTCTGTGCTGAGGTAGGTGGGGTGCTTGGTGATTAAGTTGTTGTCAAGGACGTGGGGAAGGACGTGATTTTGTGGAGAGTTGAGGCTGAAACATGGCTTTAGATCATCCTAAGGACTACAAAAAGGACTTTTTAAGTTATGTTCACAACAAAGCAAGGGGCTATAAATGGGGTTTAAGCTGGAAAGTGGTGGTTTGAGCTCACATTTTTGTTTCCTTCTCCCAGACAATTGTCTCTTTGAAGTAATAAAACCACGTGGCATGCTGGAACCTGAGGGAGTGAGGATGCATCTGAAATAGTAGATTCTCTCAACATCCCTGAGGTGGAGGGTAGTTCAGTCTTGTTATTCTTCTCACATTCTTCCATGCTCACTAAAATGGTTTGTTATCGTATATTAGACTTCCAGTTACTTAAAATTCTGCTGATTTTACTAACACATTGATAGCCTCAGTTATGCTAGAGAATCTTTCACTTACCCAGCCTTCATGGTCTGCTACTTTAGGACTGCTCTCAGAACCATTTGAGACATGGTTTTCATGCCATCCTGCAGTTTGGCTTTACCTGGTGCTTTGAGGCCATAGACAATTTCTTGAGGAAAATGTAGACCTACACAGGCCTAACCTATTACAAAGTCAAGTTTGCTAGTAGCCTGGCCCTTGCCAAGCCACGTGGAATATTGCTACTTATCTCCATGTCTTATATCACCGATATGGGTTATTCTATACTTCTTAACCTCCAGTTCCTTTTTTTTTACTCTTCTGTTTCGATTGATCCCGAGTATCCTTAATATTAGCTAAAAAAAGCTTTCTTTGACTTTATCTCTGTGAGCTATTATCCTATTTCTTCTTTATTATAAAATGTTTCAAATGATCCTTCTTTATTTGCTGTCTCCATTTCTCTAAGAGACTAGTGTGGTACAGTGGAAGGAATGTGGGATCTAGAATTTTAAGACCTTGAGCAAAGTTAATTTACCCTTTTTGATATTATCACTTTCCCTACTGGGAAAACCCACCCTTACTATCCTCCATGCTTTCTCTTACTACTCTGTCAACTGAAATGTTGATGCCCATCATGACTCTGTGGACCACACTGTGAAGATGACAAAACCCACTCCCATCTACCCCACTGGTCCTAATTAGACTTTATGGAAATAAAAAGAAAAAAACTTCTATCATGTTAGCCACTAAGATTTCAAGGTTTATCTATCATAACAACTAGTATTATAATAGCAAAACCAGCTCAAACTGGTCTCATCCTGTTTCTATAATAACAAGATGAGTTGCTTTTCAGAGACAACAGACCAGAACCGCAGGTCATGCGGTAGGCCTGGGAGGCTGTATACCTCACTTCTCTCCTGTTCCATTAATCACAAGTCAGTCATACAGCCACAGTTAACTGTAATGGGAGTTGAGCAAATAAAGCCCAGGAGTGTGCCTAGGAGAAAAATGAAACAGATTTAGTAACCAACCAACTTTTCTCTGCCATGGTATTCTTGCTGAATTCAAAGATCTTTTCCCTTATCTTTATTTTTTGCCATCCACTAATTCAGGCCTTGTGGTATTCTCAAAAATAAATAATAGATATTATCTCACTTAGTTGCTGGCACAAAGCTCCTGAAACCTTTGGAATTTACTGTGTTCTGTATGCTAATGAGACTGCTTATGGAGTTAGGGGACTCTAGATAGATTCAGGTTGGGGGCTGATATGACAGAGGAACCAACCATGTGATTAGAGGGTTGGAAATTTCAGCCCCACTGTGTCAGGGAGAGAGACTGGAGATTGAGTTCAGTCACTAATGGCCAATGACTAACTCAATCATGCCTACTTAATGCAATTTTATTAAAACCCCCTGAATAAAGGGATTTGGAGACTTTCTAAGTTGGTGAACATTGACATGCTGGGAAGGTAGCGTGCTTGGTGAAGGCAGGGAGGCTCTGCGCCGCCCCCTCCCTCCTTACCCTGCCTCATACATCTCTTCAGTTTGGCTGTTCCCTAGTTGTATCCTTCATAAGAAATGCTAAATGTACCATATTTCTCCATGTATAAGACGCACCCTTTTCCAAAAAATTTGGGGTCTAAAAACTGGGTGCGTCTTATACAGTGGTTGTAGATTTTTTTTTACTTGCATTTCCCGCTTTTTCGCGCTTGTTGTTTTTGTGCTCGTTGTTTCGCACTTGTTACCGGTATATTAGGTTACGTTCTGCCCAGAAATGGCTCAGAAAAGATTTTCCTACAGTGCTGAATTCAAGTTAAAAGTGATCCAGTTTGCAAAAGTGAATGGAAATCATGCTGCTGAACGTAAGTTTGGTCCTCCTCCAACTGAGAAAACAATCCGAGACTGGCTACAGGAAGAAGAAACCCTACTGAAACCGCCACGGCAGAAGGCCATGAGAGGAAATATATGAAGACAGTGATTCGTCTTCAGACACAGATGAGGACAAGCTAATGGTTGGGAGTTTTGACAGTGATGAGGAGTTGTATGAATTTTATGATGAATAAAACTTGAGTTCAATAACTTTATGTAATACATTTTTTTTTCAAATTTTGGGCCCCAAAATGAAGGTGCGTCTTATACATGGGAGTGTCTTACACATGGAGGAAATACGGTAAATACAGTGTTTTCCTGAGTTCCGTGAGTTGTTCTAGTAAATTAAACCCGAGGGGTGCAGTTGTGTGAACCCTTGACTTTGTAGTCTGCAGGCAGAAATGTAGCTAGCCTGGATGCACCCCGTTTGCAGCTGGCATCTGAAGTGAGGGTAGTCTTGTGGGGCTGACTCCTGAGCCCTTGACCTGTGGAGTTTGTGCTAATTCGGGGTAGTTAGTGGCAGAATTGAATTACATTGTTGGGTACCTAGATGGTACTATTGGAAACAACTCACCCATTTGGTGTCAGAGAAAAGACAACACAGTCATCATCATCCTGGTTTTCTCTTTCAGGTTCAGTTACTTCGTTTTCCATTTTTTATTCTTTTTGTGGCCCCCTTACTACAGACTTTCTATAGGATTCAGTTTTCTCTTTTTGTTGTTTTGTTTTCTCTGGAAAGTGGTCGTATCACTATTCTGTCAGTGTTTTGTACTTTAATCTTAGTCATGCCTTCGATGATCCTTTTCTGCAATTTCTGTACTCTAATTGTATTGCCTACATATCTCAGATGGAGCTAGTCCATATTTTGGTATATTTTCATCAACATTTTCAAGTGTACATTTCATTAGTGTTAAGTACACTGACATTGCTCTGTAAACAATATCCAGAACTCTTTCATCTTGCAAAAGTGAAACTCGATGCCCAGTAAACAATTCTGGCCAAACACTAGGGACCTATACATTTGAGTATTGTCTGTATCTTTGAATTGGACTATTCTAGGTGCTTCATGCAGTGTTGGTCTTTTAGTGACTGGCTTATTTCACTTCGCATAGTGTCCTAATATGGGGTGAGTTCTGGTAACAAATAGCTGGAAAGGTTTAATTGAAGGTAATTCTTTTTTTTTTTTAAGATTTTATTGGGGAATCGGGGGAAGGGGAACAGACAAGTTGCTGTTGTTTTGTTCTTCAGTCTAGTTGTGGAGGATATTACTTCACTGGCCCAAGTTGGTATTATCATTGCGCTCTTCCTGGCTGAGGCAGATCGGTCACCAGTCTCTGGACGGCCGCTCACGGCGGCTCTTGGCAGCTCACACCGGCTGCCAGCCACACATGGTAGCTTATGGCAGCCCACTGCAGCAGGGGTTGCAGCCTACACCGTTGCTGGCGACTCACGGCAGCCCAGCTCCAGGTCGAGCTGTTGTTCACCATCTTAGCTGTAGAGGGCAGTGTCACTGGCCCCCATGTGGGAATCCAAACCGGGGCCCTGCTGCTCAGAGCTGGTGTCCCAAGCCAGCTCTTAACCAACACGCCACTCGGCTGACCCTGAAGGTAATTCTTGCCTAATTTCACTTCTGGCAGTTTTTCCTATAGCTAAACTAACACTAGCATAAATATATATTATTCAAACATGAATGCTTTTGAGCGTTCTGGTAGTGAATTGGGAAACATTCATATAAGTTGAGACTATTCCTGAACAAACTGATTTGTATGGTTACTTGTACATATGCATGTAAGGTTACTCACGGCACAATATTGGAAACTACCAAAATGTCCATCAGTAGGAGACTGAATTAGTGGTACCACAATCATTCATCAGAATATAATGCAACTGTTAAAAAGTATCAGATAGAAGATGTACAAATGGCTAACAAGCACATGAAAAGATGCTAACATTACTAATCATCAGGGAAATGCAAATCAAAACCACAGTGAGCTATCACCTCACACCTGTTATGGTGGCTACTATTTAAAAAACAACAACAACAACAACAACAAACAAAAAACAAAAGCAAAAAAACCAAAAAATAATAAATGTTGGTAAGGATGTGGAAAAATTACTGTCGTTGTACACTGTTGGTGGAAATGTAAAATTGTGCAGCAGCTATGGAAAATTGTATGACAGTTCCTTAAGAAATTGAAAATATAATTACTGTATGATCAGCAATTTCACTTCTGGGTATATACCCAAGAGAAATGAAAGCAGGAACTTGAACAGATATTTGTACACACGTCCATAGTGGCATTCATCACAATAACCAGTAGGTGGATGCAACCCAAATAGCCACTGACATGACTGGATAAACAAAATGTGGTTTATACACACAATATTATTCAGCCTTAAAAAGGAAGAAAATTCTGATATACGAGTATGCTACAACATGGATGATACCTTGAGGACATTATGCCAGTCACTAAAAGACAAATACTGCATGATTCCATTTCCATGAAGTACCTAGAATAGTCCAATACCAAAGGTACAGATAGTAGTCAAATGTGTAGGCTCCTAGTATTTGACCAGAGTTGTTTACTGGGTATCGAGTTTCACTTTTGCAAGATGAAAGAGTTCTGGAAAACAATGTCAATGTACTTAGCACTACTGAAATGTACACTTGAAAATAGTGAAGATGATAAATTTTGCCATATATACTATATTTTAATACTAAATTTCTTTTTAGAAAAGTATGAGATAGAGCTTTATGCAGTGACATGAATAAATGAGTAAAAGACCTATTGTATAGCAAATAGCCAACACAATTTGGAGAAGAAAGAACAAAGTTGGAAGACTTACACTACCTGGTTTCAAGACATGCTGTAAAGCTCACTATACCACTGTGGTGTTAGCTTAAGGATAGACATGTGGATCCATGCAACAGTCTGGAAACAAACCCACACATATATGGTAAATTATTTTCAGTTGAGTTGCCAAGGTAATTCAATTGTGGAAAAGATAGGGTTTTCAACAAATGATGCTGGAACAACTGAGTATCCATTTGGAAAAACATTAGCCTTGACTTTACTTCACACCATACAGAAAAGTTAATCTGAAATGGATCCTAGACTAAATATGAAAGCTAAAACTATAAAGGTTTTAAAAGGAAACTTACAAGAACATCTTTGCGACTTTTATTTAAGCAAAGACTTTAGATAGAATGCCAAAAACATGACTAATAAAGGTTCTCCAGAGCACTTGAAAACCCTTGAAAAATAGTGTATCATCATGCAAAAAAGATGGTCAGATAGCAAGAAGCCCTATTTTGTTTCGTAGATGTCACTTGACTCCACAGAATCTCTGGATGCTACTTGAGCTATTTGCTTTTTGCTATTTACCTTTAGCAAGAAGGAGACACTGGAAGAATTGAGGGGACAGGGGTGCTAGCAGCAGTTCCCCTAGGAACTTAGATGGTTGTCTTGGGTGTTACCTCTTTTGCTGCACCAGGTTTTCCTCTTCAAGCCAGAACTTTGGGTATATTCAAATCTGTGGAATGACTTTGACAATAGAACTTTTTTGTCAAGGTTTTAATTGCTATAGATGGTAGCCAACTTTAGATATAAAAACATTATTATATGTGAAAGACTTTGTGATATGGAGGAAAAAATACTGAACACTGGGATTTTATTTGTCTGTAGCAGTATATATACACCTATATATAGGTATATAATTTGATTATAAAAGGCAACAGCTATTTAGAGCAAACATTAGCCTGGGTTATATAATCTATTTTCAAAGGTATATAAGGAATGGTATTTTGATATTATCCATTTCCTCCCTTCCCCCCAGTTTTTGGTCTTATCAACGTCTTTGGTTATCCAGACATCCTATTTACTGCATGAAATATGCTCACATCTTTTTGCTTGAGTTTTTATTGTGCTTTGAGTATTCATGTAAAACTTCCACAGTTATGAATATTACTGTGTATAGTCATCTCCTTGTAACTTATACATGTGTCAGTTTTCAAAAGTGAAGTATTTGGTGGCCTCTAGTGGTACTTATGTGTGTATTAAAAAGTCACTAATATCACCAATATACAAAATTTTAGGGGGAGAATGTTACTCAGGTGACAAAACACAAATATGTGTAGTTGTTGAAGAAAAGCTTTTTAATGTTTAAGAATTAAAAGTTTACTAATCAGTTATAAATTTTTCAGTGATGTGACTTTGTCACTATTTTAGCGAATTTTATCATCACTGGACTTTCCTTATTTTTAAGAAGTGCCTTGAAATTATATACATATGTCTTAATTGGAAGTATTTCTGTGTAGCTTGTACTTATGTCAGCAATAATTTTCTGTTGTGGCACACTGAAATGTGTATGTGAAGGGGGATGGTAGGAATGATTTCTGACATCTCCTTAAATATAATAAAAGATAAAAATAGGGTCAGTATTTCTTAAGTTAATCTTAAAGAGAATAAATCTTTAGTAAAATTATTTCTTTAAACTGCTAATTCTGACTAGCTTAAAGATACTTTAAGTTAGGCTAAAAATTATCCAGAATCTGAAATGTATGTGAAATTTAGATACATCATTTCAAAAGTTGGGAAAATTTGTGTAAATTAAAGATTTGGAAAGTTAAAGAGAAAACTGAGAGTTTTAGGTAAGTTAAATTTATTTTAAGTCCTAAAGTTCATCTCCATTCATGCTAAAAATTAGATATTGAAATCAAGAGATTCAATAACTTGCCCAAGGTCATAAAACAACTATTGGCAGAGATGATAATAAAACCCTGGTATTTGGCTCTCTGCTAAAGCTTTTCTAAAACTAAACTAAAATATTCAATTCTTTGTGTTAGATGGGTTTTTTTCCTGCTACTTTTAAAAATAATTAAATTAACAGGGTAAGTCTTATGCTACTTAGGAAGGTTTAACTGGCATTAGAAAGACACAAATAGAAAAGTGTTTTAACACTAAAATTAGAAGTGTCTAAGGAAGGATACAAATCTGTGATAATTAAGGAGTTGGCAGCTTTTATTTCTTCCAAAGCTGGACCATACAGTTAGCCCTCCGTATCCACAGGCTCTACATCCATGGGCTCTGTATCCATGGATTCTGCAGCCACGGATTCAACCAACCATGGATGGAAAATAGTCGATAAAAATGTTACATTGTTGCTGATGTGTACTAAGTAGTTAGGCCTATGAGAGTTATGTCTGTACTGAATATGTACATATAGGATTTACACTGTATTAGATATTACAAGTAATCCAGAGATGATCTAAAGTTAGAAGAGAGAATATGTGGATGTTGTATTGCAAATAATACGCCATTTTGTATAAGGGACTTGAGAATCTGAGAATTTTTGTATCCTTGGGGGGTCCTAGAACCAATCCCCTGAGGATACTGAGGGAAGACAGTATTTGTAATTATAAGAAACACCTATGGTATGTGTGAACTCAGGAATAACTTTGATTATGACAGCTATAGTGTTGTAATGAAAACCTTAGATTCTACTGTTGGGTTTATAACTGACTAAAAGATTTCATTAAGGGCAGTATTCAGTACTGTGTACTTTGGAAAGAGGAACAAACAGCTATAAAACTTACATGAGAAGTGCTATCAATTTGTGAATTAATTGTGGTTTCCATCGTTTAAGGGTAACTGGGCTCTTTCTCCAGGCAGTGACTACTTTTCCTGAGACTTCTGAGTATTGATAAACAAGATGAGGTAGAATCCAGGATTCTGGTTTTAAATGCTGTACTTTCAGAGAGGCCAGAGAAATGGAAGAAGAGACGTGTTCTGAGTTGAAAAGAGGCACAGGAAGGCTCTCTGTTCATAAATAATATTTTCCACTCATTCCATCAACTTTTAAACTGAACGTGGCCTCTTTAAAATTTCTGAAAGATGCTTTTAAATTTTACATGAGTGCTGGCCAGGTGGGAGCTCTGAACAATAGGGTCACCGGTTTGATAGCCCCATGGGCCAGTGTGCTGCGCCCAAGCTGAGCTGCTGTTGAGCTGCCAATGGGTGGCTGGATGGCTCAGCTGGTGAGAGAGCATGTGCCCCTAACAAGAAGGTTACCTGTTCAACTTCTACATGGGATGGTGGGCTGTGCGCCCACCCTCCTCCCCCGCAACTGTTAGATTGAAAACAGCAGCTAGACTTGGAGCTGAGCTTGCGCCCTCCACAACTAAGACTGAAGGACAACAACTTGACTTGGAGCTGATGGGTCCTGGAAAAATACAATGTTCCACATCCCCAATTCCCCAATAAAATCTTAAAAAAGTAAATAAAAAAATTTTACATGAATATTTATTTACATTACTATTGTTCTACCTAGTTAATATCTGTAATTTTGTCTCACAGAACAGTGACAACTTTAAGCAGAATTATGTGATGCTATTATTAAAAGTGAAGAATTGTTTCCTAAACATGAAAAAGAGACAGAGGTAGAGTCCAGAAACTAATAACAATATACCCGGGGTATATATTTTTGGTATATGCCAAAAAAATGTATACACATGACTTGTATACATCTTTTGTTATCAGTAAAATTAAGTATTACAATTTTAATACAGTTTTTTTTCTTTCTTAAAATGTGTATGCATTTTTTTTGGCACCCTCTGTATATAGATCACAGATGTTTTTTTAAAAAAAGATTATTTAAAGAGCTGGCTTGTGAGTACTTAGGAAAAACACAAATTTTTTTTGTAGGTTACTCCTTTTTCCAGACTTTTGCTTTAAATTATAGCCATTTTGAAAATTTA
Source organism: Hipposideros armiger (assembly GCF_001890085.2). Taxonomy (NCBI): domain Eukaryota; kingdom Metazoa; phylum Chordata; class Mammalia; order Chiroptera; family Hipposideridae; genus Hipposideros; species Hipposideros armiger. Next base: position 1,336,640 of record NW_017731606.1, read on the forward strand.
GCAATGATTTAATGCCATTTAACAGCTATTTATTGAGTGTTTACTATGTGTCAAACACTGGGATGGGTGTTGAAGATTTAGGAGTGAACCAGATAAAATCCCTGTCTTAGAACTTAAATTTCTAGTGGAGAGAGACTGGCACTAACTGTAACGAGTAAATAAATTATATAGGACATGAGCAGTGATAAGTACTGTTAAAAAATAATACAGCAGTGACAGGAACAGTGGTGGCCTATTTGTAAACAAGCAGGGCAACCACTTATCTGTTGCTGCTTGACAAATAATCTGAAGACAGCAAATGGGTTCGCTTTTAGAATTTTGCTTATTTTTGATATTATTAAACAAATTGTAACTGTATGCTTTTAACCTTACCAAACTATTAAAGAAAATAATCTTTAATTTAAAGAGTGGTGGATATCACTTTCTTGGCTTAAAGTAGCCAAGAATTATTCAGATATGTGAATTGTGTATGACCGTGATTATAATTTTCTGCAATCAAATAGGTTACACATTTAATGTATAACCTATTTGTATATGATACAAGATTTTTTTAATTTTTATTTTATTTTTTAGTTTTTTTTAGCTGAGCCATCCTGCCACCTGTTGGCAGCTGTTGGCAACTCAGCTCGGTCTGGGAATCGAACCGGCGACCCTGTTGCTCAGAGCTCACACTCCTCCACACTCTTGAGTGAGCTCTTAACCAACTGAGCCACTTGGCCAGCCCCTTATGATACAAGATTTAAAAAAAAATATTTGTATTCCATACAAGGGCAAAGAACAGGGTAGAGATAATGTAGAGTCACATATTTGCAGTTTATCACTTAAAGCAAGTTAAGTGCAAGTATAAAAATTCAGTTTATTTTTAAATTAGTCCTGTAACTGAGGAATTGCTTAACTGATACAAGGACTTTTCAATTAGGGGTTTGTAAAGAAAAAATGATTTTATGTACTTTTGATATTAGGGACTTTTTCTCCTTAATTCTTTGTTGGTGTGTATAATATAGCATTTAAGGCTTTATTCTTTTAATACAACTCATAGACTTGGTCATTATTTTAAGATTGATATCATTGCCTAGTTTCTAAATATAGAAATATATAAATAAGGTTAATTTGTCCTTTAATATCAGTAATATTTAGTGATTCTCTTTCACTCTTTTTTCTTTTTCTTTTCCCTGTCCTTGACAAAGATTTGTATAAAAAAGACTGGTAGGTTATAATACAGCCTCTGGTTATTGTAGACATTTTTCTGAAGGTCTTTCTAGTAATAGAGTGTGATGCTCATTTAAAACCTTCACTGGGGTAGTGATGAAGATGTTATGGAATCTTAGGTTTTGGAAGGGGCCTTAAAGGTTTTCTGGTCAAGTTTTGATGATTAAATCAGCTCATATACAATACTTTTGCGAAGTGGTCATGTAACTTTAGCTTATATTAAATACGTCCAACGATTGATCCTTAAGTATTTTCCTACTGCCTGGTAGGTACTGGACAATGTGTTGGGTGCTGGGAATACATTGGTAAATAAGACAGATGTAGCTCTTGCCCTTAGTCAGTTTAGTAGCATTTTTATAGTGATGGTGGACAGCCTCTTATATATATTATATATTATATATTATATATGCACCATTATAATCCTATACACATCACATTCAGTGGTCTTGTTCTTTTCCACAAGTTTATAAGAGCATTAACCGGAAATATTCAGATTAATATTCTAGCTGTTACTGTACTTGGAAATACTATGCTTTTTTCCCCCTCAAAACTTGCTTGCTAAATTTGTATTAAAATATATACATACTCAAATTCTTTTTTCAAAAGTTGGAGGTTCTGTAATGTTTAGATGTGTCATTAAATTACAAATATAGGGCTCAACCTAATAAAATTGAATTTTCTAGAACATGCAGGGCAGACTATGGAACCTTACCACCATAATTAATTACATTATAGTAAGAATGAGATTTCAGACACATAATTTAGTTGAAATGAATAAGATGGGGCTCTGGTTCCATGTAATACATGATGTTGTACTATATCAATGTGTGTTTAGCATCTTAATTAAGTTGCCTTTTGCTTTTCAAAAGGAAATTCTAACTGGCAAACCTTGGACATTATTTTTGGCAAGCTTTGCAACAGATTGTAGTGGAGACTGGAGACTAGTGCCAGCTGTTGCTAGTGGAGCCATGAGCTCTTGCTACTGCTCCGGCAGTCATTTTTAAAGGTGTTAGCTGAAGGACCACAAGGATATGGGAACATTACAAGGCATCGGGTAATGCGAAGTTAATCTAATCCACATCACACTGGATTAATATCTGTGGCAAGTTTTAAATACTAACAATGATGTATTTTAAATGCCAGATCACCTTAGTCTGTTGATTCAGGTAGCTTACTCCTTATATGTGGAGGTAAGAGTACACTAATTGACTAAAGTCATTCTTATTGTCAGTTACCAAACAGCTAGAAGAGTCATTTCTTCCAGATTTAAAACAAAATAGGAGGGTCAAGGTATAGGTCAGAATTAACTATTCTTTCTTTCCGCCTCTCTAGAGGAAGTTCTCTTCCCATATCTTGGCACAAAGGGAGCTGGGAAGCAAGGAATCCATATGAGGGACCTTCAGAATAGTTCCAGGGCTTTGGACGACTCTCTGGTTTGGAAAAGATTAGAACTGATGAATGCTGAGAACAAATCAGCTGTGGTTGCTGAGTGTGGGACTTGCCAAGTGATGCCTGCGCTGCCTGGCTGGCTGGGCCATTGGTGTGTGGAGATACTGAGACACTGACTGTGAGCAGTCTTGTGATTTACCATGGTATGCTGTGTAGGCAACATTTTCTGTGGGGCAGGAACTGAAAAAAATTGGAGAGCACTGTGATTTACCGTATGCTGTAGATTGTTTTTAAGCTTTTAATTAATGAATTAATCAATTTTTTAATTAAAAAAATTCAATCACATTTGACATTCAATATTGTGTTAGTTTCAGGTGTACCGCATGGTGGTTAGACATTTGTATAACTTAGTATGTGATCCCCCAAGTAAGTCTAGTATCCCCTTGACACCATACATAGTTATTGCAGTATTATTGACTATATTTTCTGTGCTGTGCTTTACATCCCCGTGACTCTTGTAGTTGCCAGTTTGTACTTTTTGACCTCTATTTTTGTTTGGTTCTCCCTAGTCGGTAAAGTTCTTCTAAAGGCTCCGAACTGTCTCATTGACACTCGTTGGAACTGAAATGGATTAAAGGAAGCACTGTGTTCCCTTGAGGGCCATATAAGTTATGGTTTTGGTAATTGAAGTGAGAGCACCCTACTCCCAAGTGTAACTTAAAGGTTATAAACTCAGTTTGATTCAGCTACCCTCCATTCCTGTAGATTTTATTTCCAGTACTAAAACTTTAAAGCTTTTGTGTGTCATTTGAATAGAGAATGTGATTGATACATTTTTAAATACTTTAAAGTTTTGTGTATCCAGTTTGTGTTTGGTATATATCTGGAAGGGAAAGTTAATATATAGATTGGAATGATGGACTTAAATTAATAAGGAGAGTTGGTATGGGGAAATGTGAAATATTTTTTTCTTTTAAGATTTTTATTGGGGAAGGAGAACAGTGTTGGGGAATTGGGGATGGGGAACAGCCAAGTTGTTGTCCTTCGATCTTAGTTGTGGAAGGCACAGCTAGTTCAGCTCCAAGTCCAGTTGCCATCTGGCTGCCCGTTGGCAGCTCGCGACTGCTCAGCTTAATGTTCAATTTTTGCCATCCCATGTGGGAGTCGAACCGGAAACCTTGTTGTTAGGAGCACATACCCTCACCAGCTGAGCCACTCTGCCACCTGTTGGCAGCTTAATGGCAGCTCAGCTCAGGCGCAGCTCACTGGCCCATATGGGAATCGAACTGGCGACCCTGTTGCTCAGAGCTTGCACTCTTAAGCCAACTGAGCCACTCTGCCGGCCCTAAAATTTTTTTTTTTTTTTAAGATTTTATTGGGGAATTGAGGGAGGGGAATAGCGCTGGGGAATCAGGGGAAGGGGAGCAGACAAGTTGCTGTCCTTTTGTTCTTCAGTCTAGTTGTGGAGGACGTTGCTTCACTGGCCCATGTTGGTATTATCATTGTGCTCTTCCTGGGTGAGGCAGATCGGTCACCGGCCTCTGGACAGCTGCTCATGGTGGCTCTTGGCAGCTCACACCGGCTGCTGGTCGCTCACACTGGCTGCCGGCCACACACGGTAGCTTATGATAGCCCACTGCAGCAGGGGCTGCAGCCTATGCCGTCGCTGGCAGACTCATGGCAGCCCAGTTCCAGGTGGAGCTGTTGTTCACCATCTTAGCTGTAGAGGGCGGTGTCACTGGCCCTCATGTGGAATACGAACCGGGGCCCTGCTGCTCAGAGCTGGCGTCCGAAGCCAGCTCTTAACCAGTGAGCCACTTGGCTGGCCTTAAAATATTTTTTTTATAATTATGTCCCATAAAACTGGTATAAGAGACTTGAAGTTCATGTGAAAAAGATCTTTTATTAATAAGGTTGGCATGAGTTATTGGCTTCTTGAAAAGCTGATGCAGTTTTTGGCAGAATTGCCAGGATGACGACAATAGGAGTGGAAATGGAGTATTTAATTAACAGGATTTGGTTGGATGACTAATTGAATATGGAACACACTGAGGGACTGAAAGTTATTTCAGAGGTTCAAATTTGGGTGACTGGGAGAGGAGCAGTACCTTGACAGGATAGTGAGAAAGCAGAAATAATTTCAGCTCTGTCCAGTTTGACTCTCCAAAGGACTTTAACACCTAGAAAGATAATTTGGTTTAGTGATTAAGAACATGGACTCCAGTACCAGAATGCTTGAGTTTTAATTCTGGCTTCTCCATTTAGAAACCTTGTGACGTTGGGCAAATTATACAAAGACTCTGTGCCTCTTTTCATCACTCTAATAGGAATAAAAATATTGTGAGACTCAATGAATTAATACACATGAAGTACTCAGAACTGCCTGATACATAGTAATTTTTATGTGTTAGCTGTTACTATTGTTGCCATTATTAGGGTATTTTTTCCAAAATAATGCTGTGATTTTGGTATACAAGTTAGTGATATGCGATTTCTTTCATTTGAAGTAACCTCACGAGACTTCATTCTCTTTTCATTCCTGTCCTTTATGCCCTCTCAAATTTATAGAACCAAGGTATGGAAAATTAGTTGTGTAGTTTTAATTATTAGATCATGTTAGTCTTATTTTTTATTTTAGGGAAATGGGAGATGGAAAAGGTCTTTGAAAATGTTTTATTACTGTAATTGCAGATCTTTTTGAGTTTTTATTTTTATTAAGATTTTATTGTGGAATTGGGGGAGGGGAAGAGACAAGTTGCTGCCCTTTTGTTCTTCAGTCTAGTTGTGGAGGACGTCGCTTCACTGGCCCATGTTGGTATTGTGATCATTGTGCTCTTCCCCGCTGAGGCAGATCGGTCGCCAGCCATCTGATGGCTGCTCACGGCGGCTCACGCTGGCTGCCAGCCACTCATGGTAGCTTACGGCAGCCCACTGCAGCCCCACTGCAGCCTACACTGTTGCAGGCGACTCATGGCAGCCGAGCTCCAGGTCGAGCTGTTGTTCACCATCTTAGCTGTAGAGGGCGCAGCATCACTGGCCCGTGTGGGATCCAAACCTGCGGCCCTGTTGCTCAGAGCTCACGCTCCCAAGCCACCTCTTAACCAACAAGCCATTCGCCGGCCCCCTCTGACTATTTTTGTAAGTGACAATTTATACTTCTTAATCCTTTTCACCTTCTTTACCCATCCTCCCAACACCCCCCCCCCCCAAATCTGGTGATCATCAATTTGTTCTTTGTATGAGTTTGTTTCTGTTTTATTTGTTCATTAATTTTGTTTTTGCGTCTACATATAAGTGAAATCATGTGGTATTTGTCTTTCTTGGTCTGACTTATTTCACTCAACTTAGTACCCACTAGTTCCGTCCATGTTGTCGCAAATGGCAAGATTTCATTCATTTTTATGGCGGAGTAATATTACATTGTATATATGTTCCACATCTTCTTTATCCATTCCTTAATCAGTGGACATTTAGTTTGCTTCCATAGCTTGGCTATTACAAATAATGCTGCTGTGAACATAGGGATGCATATATCTTTTCAAATTAGTGTTTTGGATTTCTTAGGATATATATACCAAAATGGAATTGGTGCATTATATGATAGTTCTCATTTTAATTTTTTGAGGAACCTCCTTACTGTTTTTCATAGTGGCTGCACCAATATAATCCCACCAACAGTACACAAGGATTCCCTTTTCTACATATCCTTGCTAACACTTGTTTGTTGATTTATTGATGACAGCCATTCTGACAGGTGTGAGGTGATACCTCACTGTGGTTTTAATTTGCATTTTCCTGATGATTAGTGATGTGGAGCATTTTTTGCTATGTCTAAAATTTAGACACGTTATATCTAAAAATATTTAGATGAATATTTTTCTGTGGCAAGGAATATTTTAAAATTAGAAAAGCTTACTTTTACAATCATTTCAGTTTAGTGGTTTTTTTTTTTTTTTTTAAGCTTTGGCAATTGAAAGAGTGAATTCTGTATAGAAATGGATTTTATCTGGCCAACTGTGATACTCAGTTACTTTCAGTAAAGCAAATGATCTGGTAGCTTGACAAGTTGGAGCTCTTTAAAGATAAAAGCAGTTTAAAGTGCTTGGCAATTTTCCTCATTTGTAATTAACTGTTCCTGTAATGAGAAAACACCAGTAGACATGGAAGAATAAAATTACGAGGACAGTTAAAAAGTTATTCTATTTCAGAATAAGATGGAGTTGAAATTTTTAGGTTGTTTAGAAGAAATACGATTATTTGCAGGATGTTCTATCTACTGTTTTATCATAGCTTTAAACTTTGAATTGTATTAATGTGATTTGTTCTTATAGTCAAGAAGATAAGTTCTGTTCAGTAATAACATTTGAATAGCATTTTACTGTTTCAAAACCCTTTCAGATGTGTTGTTTCTTGGAGGAAAGAAATTTTAGTGAAAGGTGTCAGTGGGTATATGGAATCTACGGTCTTTCTACCTAATCGGTGGAAGAGGAAGGACGCAGAGGAAAGAGGACTAGATGAGCAAAGAAGTGCCCGCGGAGTTTTTGGTCAGCATTACAGAGCCTCTTTAGAACTGGATTACTTAGACTATATTATGGACATTTTTATAGAGGTGTTAAGTGTGATGTGTGTATGCATGGCTGAATATAGACATTTTCAAATGTGATTCGATCCGTGAAGGTTAGAGATGATGTGTATCAGAATATAAGATTTGATAATAACATATAAATGTTCTCCTCCAAGGGAGATACATGTCAACCTTTAGCATAGAAAGTTGGGAGGAACTCTTTAGTTATCTAGGAGTCTTACATGAAATGCTGACTGATGTTTCTATAATGATTACACCCCAATTCCAGAAGGTTTAAGTCATGTGTGATTGTGAATTTAATACATTAGGTAATTGCTCCAGTTCTGCCTTTATACTTATTTGGTTATTTATCCTCCCATTTCATGCCTGTTCATGTTTTTACTTAGCACTTGACCTTTTAATACAGACTTGGGGCGGAGGAGGGGAGGGGAAACACCAACTAAATGCCTCCATCTTATACCTGCCATATTTATAAATGTTTTTCCTTGAAGTGTTTTTTCAGTCCAAAGTGTTTTATCCAGGTGGAAATATGGGACATTTGTTTTAAAGTAGAATTAAAACAGATGATCAATTATTTCTAAAGTAAAACATTTCCAGCTGAATTGCTTAAAAAATAGCTTTTGTAGTCTGGATAGTTTTATTCAATAAAATATATTTAATTATTTAAACAAAACAGATCAATGTAGTTAAAACTTAAATTTATTTTTTTGAAACAAATTTTAAAGTATTTCAGTTAACTTAAAATAAATTTCAATGCTAAATTATTAAATTTCCATTTAAACACTCCCTCTGCCATCAGTAATCCTATTCTTCAGAAATAACTAATATTAATCTGTTGATCTTAATCTCCTATGTTGATATTTGGTCAAAGAATGAGACAACCCTTGCGCTGTCTGTATTTCTGATCCACAGACTTAGCGAGCGTAATAAAATGGTGCTTAATTTAAGCTACTACGTTTTGGGATAGTTGATTATGATGCAAGAGTAATTGGAACATAGTGGAACTTGAACATGCTAAAGAGAAAGGGAATTTGTATTGCTTTAACAAAAGTCCTGAGATAGGATAAATTTGCCTGAAGTTTAGGATTTATTTTGGATTTGGATTAATTTTAGGTTATAACAGAAGAGAAGGTTGCAAAGGTAGTAGGCTCTTAATACTTCATTATGTTCAAAATTCAAACATAAAAGCTTAAACTTTTTCTCTGTGCAATGAGACCATAAATATTTTTTGAGTATAGAAGATCATATGCAAAATGACTGTGGAACTTTTTCTCTTATGTCATCCAACTTACTGGAATGTGTCTTACGTTCATTTACGCATATGTATTTACTCAGCAAACATTTGTCACACACTTTCTGCCAGGAGCATAGTTCTTGTAAATTTTGTAATTTGAAAGTAACACCTTACTTTATTAATTGTTTTAGTGCTTTTATGGGTTATTTCAGAACAGGAGTAATAACTAATCTTACTTTCATTTATTACATATTGTTTCATTTGGAATTCTGTCACAGGGGGCTAGCAGATTTTTTCCCTGCTATGCCTTTTGTTAATCTCTCTTTACAGGCAAAAATTTATTTAATTGACTAAAGACTGCAGTGCCTGATTAATTGGAGGGGGTAAAGATGGGGGCCCATCAATGTTTTATAGAGTACAAGGAATGGATGGAATTAGTAGCAATTTAAGAAGGGGACTGCTCTCATGAGACTGTTGGCTTTGTAGGAGACAGAATATTTCATGTCTGGATATATATTTGATGTCTTCTTAATAGTACCTACCCCTGTGAGTTTAGTCTGAATTTTACAGAATGATTCCCTGCTGGTGTTTGCATCAATTACATATCCCATCATTGCATTGCTAAGTGGTCAGCCTTTCTTTAGACCATTATTCTCTTTGGAGATATCTCAGCTTGTAAACAGTTTTAAAATAGTCAAAATAAATTCTGAATACAAAAACTTCCTCAAACCTCTGGCTAGTGAAATAGTTGTATTGGTTAATTAAAATCAGTCTACAAGTTTAATATGATTGGTAGTAGAAGTGCTAAGTAGTCAATGGCTTTATAGCATTATAGCCTGTTTATGATGTTCACATAGCAGTAGTAGTAATTTTTGTAGTGAATGATGACTTAACGCCAGTAATACCAGAAGCTCTTTTTTTTTTTTTAAAGTAGCATAATATGACCTTTAGAATTTGAGCAGGTAGAAGGAAAAATGTTTTGATCCAGCACAACTAGTTTTGGAAAGCAAGGTTGTTATTCTTAGAAATTGTGGCTTTGTTTGATGTAAGAGGCTTTCTACAATAATCTTACTTTTCACACAGGTGTGAGAGTCATGCCTCATACTTTCGTGTTACAGAAGGACCCGACAACATAGTCCCCTTAAATATTGGAAAAGACAAAGCCAGGCTGCATTCCAAAATCTCTAGCAGATACGGAAATTAATTTACATGTAAAGAGTGGATACACGATAAGAAATGTCCAAATCTGTAGAGAATTTTAATGAGCTTCTCTGAGCCAAACTGACAATTGCCTAGAAGCAAAATCTCAACAGATTGAGAAAATGCTCCAGAGAATGGTAGTTTTGCAGCTCATTTTATATATTAGAATAAAAGGAGGAAACGTAAGCAGGGTTACATGAAATCCATTGGTGGTACGTTAAGGGGGCGGGAGAAAGCAAAGCAGGGAAATCTCTGGGATTGGATAAAAAGTAAAACAGAAATACACATACTTTTTTTACACTGGTGTGTACAGGATACTTAATAATTAACATTTACCGCCACATAGAGATGCTCTTTAGGGAATAAGATAACAAGGAGGGGTTCTGTGGTATTATGTGATGGGTGTGCCCTGAGGGATCTGGAAAAAGGGATTACTCTGACTTTCCAAGGATATGTTATCTTAGAAAACAGAGGCAAAAAGACAATAGACAGGCTCACTTAAGGTAAAGATTGACCTTTGTCAAGGAAGCTACAGGTCCAGGTTGTGACTACCTGGCATGACCTGATAATGGTTAGGAATTTTTATGTTCACACCATCCTGTGTGGTTATTTTTGGTCTCTGAGTTTGTTAGGCCCACCACACAGGCCTCCCCTGAGCTTATCCCATTTAGTATGTGGCTCCTTATTCGCCCACAGAAATTAGAAGCTTTTGTACAATATCTCAGGTCACAGAATATCCTTATCTAAGCCTTTTGCTAAGATAAATGTTTAAAAGGTTCAGAAATGGTGCAGTTTATGCCTTTACCAATGATGATGACTTCAGCATGTGCTTTCTTCTCAGAATTTCAGTATTAGCAATGAGGGAAATCTAGGCTGAAATCTTAAGAGAATGGTGTTTTTAAAGGAAAGGAGCAGAATTCCAAAGCTTTAGAGCTTAAAGAGGATGGATAACTTTTACTTCTGTTCTCACTAACCTGAATGTTACATCAAATGCTACAAGAAGTCAGAACTTTATGACAGTGTTTCTTGATGAATATGAGTTTTGTATAAGGTTGATAGTGACTGGCTTAAGGTTATTTCTGAGAGAAAATATCAGTCAGGAGTCTTGGAGAACTGGATAGATGTTTCTTCCTTATTTGCCTCATGATGGGATTTCTGGTCCTTATTTGTATTTGTGAGGAGAGCTCTGAAACCGTGATACTCATCTCAGGACAAAAAGATGTCTACTATTTTATTAAGCAGCACATCTCTTTAGAAGTTTGACGTAAGCTAGCTACAATTTTGATGACTTGGGTTGATGGATAATAATAAAATTTTAATGTGTTTTGAAAAAGGTGATTTCTAGAGTCGTTCCAGATTAGTATACTTATTACATTAGCTAAGGGAATCAAATCTTTTTATTGTTCTAAACTCATTAGATATTTACATTTTTCCAGAGTGGAGGGGATGGTGGTGGAGAGGAGGACAAAACCACAAGTGCAAAAAGCAGTTTGCAACTGGAAGAGATGGCGTATTGCCACCTTCCTTAAATTTGTTGTTCCTGTAAATATCTATCTCCATTTAGAGCAGTCTCCACTTAGAGGCCATAGTGTTCTTTATGATTTATAATAACCCAGGTTTCTATTCTTTCCTGAGTACCAGGAAACACTATAATAATCCTCTTCTGTATACAGAACTTGATACTGCAGCCCTTATGTGAACCCTATGCCTTTACTCATAGGTACAGTTCAGTTCGTATTGGTTAAAAGGAAAAAAGTATTTTTATATGTCATACAATAAAAATACATACACTTTCAGACTTTTCAACTTATCTTTAAATAAAGTTATGTGAAATGTAAGTTTATCCTCCTATCCTCCTGTACTCACTTGTTCAAAGGCCCCTGATACAAAGAATCACACCTGAAAATTTCTTTTCCGCTTCTGAATCTGTTGCCTAGCACCTGTTTCACAGTTGACTTGTACTTCTGCTAATATGGACCAATGAGGTACGAGCCAAATGATGGTCCAGTAGGCACTCAGTAGTGTGGGTAGAACTATCCCAATCACACCTGTTTTATCTGCTTGGACACCTTTAAACTGGGAACATATAGTAAGTGCAAGGGACCTTTATTATGATCTGATGCTACACTCTCATACGGTAGCCTCTAGCACTAGCCACATATGATTATATAAATTAAAATTATTAAAAATAAATAAAATTAAACACTTAGTTCCTCTGTTGCATTAGCCACATTTCAAGTGCTTAGTATCCCGGTGTATCTAGTGGCTACCATCCTGAACAGTAGAGATATAAAATAGTACCATAATCACAAAGTGCTATCAGATGGCAGTGTTCTAATGCAAGAGAAAAGCTGCAGGAGAGTTTGAAATATGTCTGATTTAGTTTTAGATCCCCCAGAGGGTCTGGGCCTATCACAGTGCTTTGTATATGATAAAGTGCTTAGTAAATACAAGTTAACAGACTGAATAAATGAATATTTTAACACTTTACCCAAAATAACTAGTTTTTAAATACTCAGCTATACCCAAAACAATAGTTTCCATCTTTTTCAAACCAAATTTAATATGTAATTTCTTGGTTAGTAACAGCTTATAATAAAAATAATCTCCCTCTTCATTAACACTGTTTTGTTATATGAGTTAATTAGTTTCTCACATGGTTTTCCAGACTCATTTTTTTAGTAGAGTCTAATTGATGGACAAGTTACCAGTCTTATACTGGAGTACATGAAGACTTTCCAAAGAGTAACTCAGACATGGATAGTTTTCTTTTTTTTTTTTTTTTTTTTTTAGCTGAGCCATCCTGCTACCTGTTGGCAGCTCAGCGGCTGCTCAGCTCGGGCTGGACTCGAACCGCTGTTGCTCAGAGCTCAAACTCTTGAGCGAGCTCTTAACCAACTGAGCCACTCGGCCGGCCCTACATGGATAGTTTTAAAGGAATCAATTTTCAGATTATCAGCTTCTGTTTTTTTCCCTAAATTCATCCTCCTAAGAATATATATTGCTATCAGGGTAGTTCCCTTTCCCACCCTCCTTTCACAATAGCCCCTTTCTTCCTTCACAAAAGACAAAAGTATTTTGTATGTATCCAGATGCATAATAAAATGTTGTCCTAAGGTCTCAAACAGAGTTTCTTCAAGATTTTCATCTCTTCATCTCCTGACTGATGTCAGAAAAATGCATTCTTCCCTGAAGATTTTTGTAAAAACAAAGCAAATAAAACACTTAGTTAAGAAATATTGTGTGTGAAGGCACCTATGTTTAGCCACGCAAGGGATTTCCTCAGTGTCCTGTCATCTCTATGCCTCCTGCCCTTCCCCACCCTTCTTCTCCCAGCCTTATCTCAGAATTTGTGAAACAGTTGATTGTCACAGAGATAAATATTAAACATTTGTTTAGATTCAAAAATAAATTCAGACTTTTTCTGGTAGAAAGTAAATCCAATTTAACTCATTTGACAAGTATTAGTTTTGTCAAATGAATTGTATGGCACCCATTTTTTATAAATTGAGCTAAATTTGTACCTTGAAGGTTTGATTAAAATATATTTAGAGGCTGAGAGAATTAAAAAAAAAAAACACACCTGAGTTTATGCTACCAAGGTGATTCAGGGTGGGGACTCGAGATAATCTCAGGATGGGCTGTTCGCCAGAAAAACCAAGTGATTAGAAGGTTGGAACTCAGCCCCACATACCAACCTCCAAGAAGGGGCAGGGGACCTGGAAATTGAGCTCTATAAGAACTCTTAAATAATGAGATTCAGAGTTTCCAGGTTGGTGAACACATCAACTTGCTGGGAGGGTAGCCTGCTTGGAGAAGGCATGGGAACTCTCTCACCCACCGCCGCCCCCTTTAACGTCAGGTAGTTAAAGAGTCAGAATTGAATTGAATTGTTGGACACTTGGTTTTGGTTTCAGAGAATTGGTTGTTGGTTTTAGAAAACACATCAGAGCTTCTCACCAGCAGACCTACCCCACATGAATGACTAAAGGAATTTCTCTAAACAGAATGGAACTGTTAAAAGAAAGAAACTAGGAACATTAGGGAGGAAGAAAGAACAGAAAGTAAAAATAGGTATAGGCAATAAATTCTTCCTGTCTTTTTGAGTTTTCTTAATTATGTTTGACAGTTGAAGCAAAATTTATAACACAATCTGATGTGGTTCTCAGTGTATGTAGAGGATATATTTAAAACAACTGTATTATAAATGGAGGCTGCTAAAGGGACATAAAAGGAGATAAAGTTTCTACACTTCACTCGAATTGGATAAGTATCAACAAGAATTGACTCTGATGTTAGGTATATATGATGTAATACTTAGAGCAACTACTACAAAAATCTATATAAAAATATACTCAAAACAACTATAAATAAATCAAAATGGAATTCTAAAAAATGTTCAGGTAACCTACAGAAAAGAAGAAAAAGAAAACAAAGAAATGTAAAACAGAACAAACAAAAACCAAAAAATAAAATGGCAGCATTTAAGTCCTGTTACATAAACAGTTACACTAAATGTAAATGGTATAAGTATACCACTTAAAAGACCGATATTGGCAGAGTGGATAAAAAAAAAAATCATGATCTATTTTATGCTGTCTATGTGAATTCACTTTAAATATATGAGTAAGTAGTTTGAAAGAAAAATAATGGAAAAATGTGCAAACATTATTCAAAAGAAAGTAGGTGTGGCTACATTAGTATCAGGTTAAATAGACTTCAGAAAAAAAGTAAGTGACCAGGACAAAGAAGGACGTTACGAAGGGTAAAAGTATTAAGAAGTCCTAGCAATTTTAAATGTGTATGCACCAAACAACAGAGTTCCAAAAATGTGAAGCAAACTGATAGACGTGAAAGGAGAAACAGACAAATTCACAATTATAATTAAAGGACTGCAACATCCTTTCTCAACAATTGCTAGAACAATTAGACAGAAAAGCTGGCAAGTATATACTATCAACAGGACATAGTCAACATTTATAGAATATTTATGTTCTGTAAATCTATAATTTTTCAGGTTAAAAATTTTATATCCTGGAAAAATTTAAAACAATTGAGATCATACATAATGCGTTTTCTGACAGTGGAATCAAGCTAGACATCAATAACAGGAAAATCTCTAAAATACTTGAAAACAAAACTATGTTTTTAAGTAATCCATGGGACAAAAAATGAAAAAAGAAATACTACAAATATATTAAGTGAAATACCACATACCAAATATTTGAGATGTAGCTAAAGCAGCATTGGAAAAGAAAAAAAGTTTGAAATAAATAATTTAAGCTCCTACTTCAAAAAAACAAAACAAAACAAAAAACTAGAAAAAGAGCAAAATAAACTCAAGAGAAGGAGAAGGAAGGAAATAATACACTTAAGAGTAAAAATGAATGAAATTGAAAATAGAACAATAGAGAAAATCAATGAAACAAAAACTGACTCTTTGAATTGATAAACCCCTAGTAAGACTGACAAAATAAGAGAGAAAATACAAATTATTAATAATATGAATGAAACAGGGTATGTCTCTTCAGACCCTGCAGTCATCAGAGTTAATAAGGGAATACTACAAACAACTGCACACATAAATTTAACAAGTTAAATGAAATGGTCCAAAGCCTTGAAAAGCACAAACTACTCAATTCATCCAATATGAAATACATAATTTGAATAACAGTATAACTATTAAGGAAATTGAATTTGTCATTAAAAAATTTTCAAGATAGAGATATCCAGGTCTAGGTTATTTCACTCACCTAGAATTCTATCAAATGTTTAAAACAGAAGGGAGGAGGAGGGCAGTAGAAAAGGGTAAAGGAGGTCAAATGCATGGTGATGGAAGGAGAACTGACGGTGGTGCACACCCAGTGAAATCTATAGATGATGTATTACAGAATTGTACTCTTAAAACCTATATAATTTTACTAACCAATGTCACCCCAATAAATTTAATTAAAAATTTAAAAAAGAATTATCACCAATTCTACATAATCGTTTCCAACAAATAAAGAAGAAACACATCCCAATTTATTTTATGAAGCTAGTGTTACCCTGATATCAAAACCAGACAAGACAATACAAAAAAAGAAAACCACAGATCAATATTTTCCCTAACTATAGATGTAAAACTTTTAAACAAAATATTACCAAATTGAACTCAGCAATATACAAAAATAATTATATACCGTAATTAAATGGGTTTATTGAGATGCAAACCTGTTTCAGTATTTAAAAATCAAATCAATGTAATGCATACCATATTAACCTGTAAAAAATAAAGATCACATGACCCTATCAATGTAGAAAAAGCATTTGACAAAATTTAACACCCATTCATGATTTTAAAAAAGAACAAAAGTCTCAGAAATCTAAGATTAGAGAGAAATTACCTCAACTTGATAAACAACATCTATAAAAAGCCTATAGGTAACATTATCCTTAATAGTGAAAGACTGAATGCTTTCCCCCTAAGATTGGCAATAAGGTAAGGATGTCTATTTGCTCTACTGCTATTGCATATAGTACTGGAATCTAGTTAGCAAAATAAGGCAAAACAAAGCAATAAAAGGTGTATAGATAGGAAAGGAAGAAATAAAGCTGTCCCTATTTGCAGGCGATGTGATGATCTATGTAAAAAATCCCAAGGATTTCACAAAAATACTTTTAAACTAATAAGTGAGTTCCATACATTCGTATCATATGAGACCAACATACAAAAATTTATTTCTGTATGCTAGCAATGAACATGTGGAAACTGAAATAAAAATGCAATATCATATATAATCACTTAAAATGATGTGGTTAGGAGTAAATCCAACAAGACATGTACAGGACTTGTATTCTAAAACTACAAAATACCGATGAATAAAAATCAAAGAAGATCTAAATAAATGGAGAGACACACCATGTTCATGGATTGGAAGACTCAATATAGCGATGATGTTGATTCTATCCAAATCGATATATAGATTAAGCACATTCCTATCAAAATCCCCAAAGATTCTTTTTCTATGTATGGACAAAATTATTTGATAATTTATATGAAGAGGTGAAGCAACCAGGATAGCTAAACACTTTTGAAAAAAGAATGCAGTAGGAGTAATCACTGTCCTTGATTTAAAAACTTAGTATATAGCTACATAATTAAGACTGTGTGGTATTGATAGATGCATACATACATAGATCAATGGCACAGAATTGCGAACCCAGAGAACCCACTGTAGTTACAGCTACCTGATCTTTGACAAAGGTGCAAAAGCAATTCAATGGAGGATAGTTTTTTCAACAGATGATGTGAGAGCAGTTGGATATTCATAGACAAAAGAAATTAGTCTTGACCCAGAGCTCACAGTTTATATAAAAATATTTCAAAATGGATTGAAGTTTAAAGTGTAAAACCATAAAACTTTTAGAAGAAAGCATAGAACATCTCTGGGAACTAAAGCTTGATGAAGATTTCTTAGACCTGATGATGCAAAAGGCGTGATCTATAAGAGAAAAATTTGTAAATTGGAATTCACTAAAATTAAGAACTTTTGCTGTGCTAAGTAGAGTCTGTGATGAGAATAATGACTGAGATAAAATATTGGCAAACCACATCTGACATGGACTTGTATGTAGAATATATAAAGAACTCTTAAGTCTCAGTCTTAACAACAACAGCAAGCCATTTAGAAAATGGCTAAGACATGAAAAGATACTTCACCGAAAAGAATACAGAGATGGCAAATGAACACATGAAATAAAGTTCAGCATCACTAGCCTTTAGGGAAATGCAGAGTAAGACTCCAATGAGATATTATTATGTACCTATTAGAACAGCTGCAGTTAAAAATAGTGACAATACCAAATACTGGCAAGGATGTGGAAGTACTGGATCTCTCATATATGCTGGTAGGAATGTAAAATGGTATAGCCACTCTGGAAAACAGTTTGACAATTTCTTAAAATATTAAATATACACATAACCATGTGATTCAGTAATTTTACTCTTGGGCAAGTCTCTTAGAGAAGTGAACATTTATCTCCACACAGAAACCTAAACATGATTTTATTCTCAATTTTCAAAAATTGGAAACAACTAAAATGTCTTACAATAAGTTACTGGTTAAACAAACTGTGACTGACCACACACACACACACACACACACACACATCCACCCAACCACCCACCATGCATACTACTCAGCAATAAAAAGTAATAAACTATTGATACATTCAACAACTTGAATGGGTCATAAGGGCATTATGTTGAGTGAAAAAAGGCCAATCTCAGACAGACTCATAGCATGTGATTCCATGTATATAACAAAATTATACAAGTCATGAAGAAATTAGTGGTTGCCAGGGCACTGAGGTAGGTGGAGGGAATTGTGTGGAGCTATAAAGGTATAGCATGAGGGAGAGCTTTGTTGTGATAGAATAGTTTTATTTATTGTTTTTGATGGTGATTACACAAATATATATGGGTGATCAAATGACACAGTACACACACATTTGTACTAATGTTAGCTTTCTGGTTTTGATGCTGTACTGTAGTTGTATAAGAAGTAACCATTGGGAGAAACTGGGTGAAGAGCACAAGAAGCCTGTCTCTACTATCTTAGCAACTTGTGTAGATCATACAGTTATTTCAAAATAAAAAGTTTAAAAAATATTGTTTTGCCAAAGGTATATTGACATTTAAAAGTAGTTTAAATCCCTTTTTATTATATATAAAAAGCTGTCTCTAAGTGAGTTACATGTATAATTAATATTCATAAGATAACTTTTTGAAAAGTCATTTTGTAGACTTACCAAAATGAGAAAATAATCATTCTTATATCTGGGTACAAATCCTTTTGAAAGTTTGATGATTTACAATTAATTGATTTCAACAAAATTAGAGGAGGACCTGATCATTTCACATTATGTACATATACTGAATCACTATGTTGTACACCTGAAACTAATATAATGTCCTATGTCAATTATACCTCAATTTAAAAGAAAGAAGTAATTGTGACAAAATCTTAGTAATTGTTAAATCTGGATGGTAAGTATATATATGCATGTTCATTAGATTATTCTCTTTTTTAATATTTGTAAGTTTTGATAAATTTTTTAAACTTAAAAAAATATTGAAATGCGTCTAGGGTTTAGAAAGCCCACACAGTAGCCTATAAACTAAACAAGAGTGGAAGCAAGAGATCAGTGAGTGAGTGAGTGAGTGAGTGAGTGAGTGAGTTAGTTAGTTAGTTAATTAGTTAGTTATTGCAATAGTTCTATTTAAAGAAGTGGTTTGAACCAGGGCAATGGCATTGGCTATGGAGAGAAGTGGGTGGATTTCCAATAGTATATTTTACAGGTTGAACCTATGATTGCTGAAGCTTTTTAGGTAGGTGAGGGTAAAGTGAGAATCAAAGGTAATAAAAACAGATAAATTTTTAAAAATTGCAGGAGGATCTGATAAGCTTGTGAGCTGATACAAGAAAACACCTGCTTTACTCAGTTTAATTTCATAGTTTCCTCAAGGCTTAAAGCACAGTGCATGGTTATATGTTTATTTAATAGCTATTGATTGCTTTGAGGAGAGGAGAGAAATTGCATGCAGGTAACAACCAAACCACTTTTCTCAAGGCTTCTTACCACCAAGGAAATAATAGCAAAGGAACCAGATAGTAGTAGTATTCCATGGGAGATATGACTCTTTGAGCCTGTGGCCAACTTGTTTGGTTACTGTCTGTGTTGGTTCAGGTGGAGAGGAATTCCTGTTTTTTGTTGTTTTTTTTAATAAGCGTTTATCGTGGTCTGAGAAGGCAGCAAGTTAACACCTCCAAAAACTGTCTTCAGGAATTCCTGTTTTGATAGCTGAATTAAACTAGATAAGAAAACAAGCAGAAAAAAATAAACATTTATTCATATAAAATTATTAGGAAATATAGTTTGAAAGAAAACACAGCTATTTCCCCTACTTGTTTTAAACTGATGAAAGGTTTACAACTATAAATTCACTACCTTTTGTTGAGCATATTTTCCTATAATTAAGTTTTTAAATGAATAAAACTGACAAAATATATTATTTCTTACTTTCAGTCTAAACAGCAGTAGTTTGTTTAGGACTTTGAAGTTCAGCACTGTACTTGCATCTAATTCCCCAGTCATCATTGTGTGATGTACCACAGAATCTTTATATGGCATGTGTTCTTGGTATTAGAACATGTTGTAAGATAGGTGGGGGCCGAAATAGATTGATACTCTGTGGTAACCCTTATGAAAATATAACCTTTGCTTTTAGTTTTCAGGAAGGCAGAATCAATTTTTTTGATGGGAAGAAAGGTGGTTGTTGTTAATGATGTAAGCATCCATTTAAACTCAGGACTTTATAAAATTTTAGCCATTACATTAATTTATTCAATAGTTATTTGAATGACAATTTGTGCATAATTATGTTTCTCTGACAGTTTAATAGGTGCTTTCTCTATGGTAGTATGTAAAACAGAATTAATCTTTGGCTGCATGAAGCTAATCTATAATAGTGAGGAAGATAGAGAATGCACTGGCAAACAAACAAGGATGTGTTTGTCATGCTATTTTCTAAAGCTTGGTATCAATGTGTTGTAGATTTACCATAGTTTGAAAGTTCCATTTATAATTAGAAATTACTATACTAAATACTATTATATAAGGTACTTTCTGATAGTAATACTAAAAGCTATATATTGATTGCTTATATTCCTTGAACATTTTCTTCTTTGTTGATTGCTTATATTCTTTATTGATTGCTTATATTCTTTGAACATTTATCAATTAATTTAACCCTCACATAATGTTATAAAGTGTAGATACTTTTATTCTCATTTACAGATGAGAAAAGTGAGGCTCAGACAGATTAAGTAACTTGTTTAGCATCACATGAGCTAGTAAGTGGTTCAGCTGGTTTTTGCATTGACTTAGTGACATTGGAGCTTGAGCTCTTAACTACTTGTGTATCTAGTCCCTATTATTTAGCATTGTGATAAGCAATGTAGGGATATAAAAGAATCATGTTATAGTCCCTATCTCTTAGGGTGTGTTAAATCTTGTTCCAGTAGATAAAGACTGTATATTTAACTGATAGATGATATAAATAAAATGCTTAAATTGATTACAGTTACGTGTCAAACTTTGGCACAAAAGGATGTTTGGACAGGAAGTAGAAGTAAGACTGGAATTCCTGGGAAAGACTTCATAGAAGAAAACGAATTCTTCGAAGATGGGTAAAATTCAGATGGGAAGGTGGGATGTAGAGGCAGCGGAAACATGTTCATGGAGAAAAGAGCATGAGAAAAAGTGGCAAGCATTGGAGGAACAGTATGGCTTCTTCAGAAGATTGTGAGGATAAAACTAACCTGCCGGGGAAACTGCCAGTTCATTAGTTTTTTTACAAAAAGACTTTATTTAGTGCAGTTTTAGATTTACAGCAAAATTGAGAGGGAGGTACTGAGATTTCCCATGTATCCCCCTGTCCCACACATGCATTGCCTCACCTATTATTAACAACACTCCCAAGAATGGTATACTTTATACAAAGGAACAACCTACATCGACACATCATAATCACCTAAACTCCGTTGTTTACCTTTGGGTTCACTCTTGATGTATATATAGTCTATAGATTTGAACACATGTGCAATGACATATGTCTATCACTATAATATCATACAGAGTATTTTCATTGCCTAAAAATCTGTGCCCTACATATTATCCCCCTGCCCCCCCAACCTCACAGCAATCACTGATCTTTCTTTTTTTTTTTTAAATTGGGGAATTGGGGGAAGGGGAACAGACAAGTTGCTGTTGTTTTGTTCTTCAGTCTAGTTGTGGAGGACGTTGCTTCACCGGCCCAAGTTGGCACCATCATTGCGCTCTTCCCAGGCAAGGCAGATTAGTCGCTGGCTTCTGGACGCTCACGCCGGCTGCTGGCTACATACGGTAGCCCATGGCAATCCATTGCAGCAGGGGCTGCAGCCTACGCCGTTGCCGGTGACTCACGGCAGCCCAGCTCCAGGTTGTGCTGTTGTTCAGCATCTTAGCTGTAGAGGGCAGTGTCACTGGCCCTCATGTGGGATCTGAACCGGGGCTCTCTGGCGTCCCAAGCCAGCTCTTAACCAACGCGCCACTCTGCCAGCCCTCACTGATCTTTCTGTTGTCTCCATAATTTTGTCTTTTCCAGAATGCCGTATAGTTGGAATCATATAGTATGTAGTCTTTGCACATTGGCTTCTTTCACTTGGTACTGTGCATTTAAGGTTCCTCCATGTCTTTTCATGGCGTGATAGCTCATTTCTCTTTAGGGCTGAATAATCTTTTATTGTCTGGATGTACCACAGTTTATTTATCCTTTCACCTATTAAAGGACATCTTGGTTGCTTCTAAGTTTAGGCAATTATGAATATAGCTGCTACAATCATCTGTGTGCAGGATTTTATGTGGACATAAAATTTTCGACAGTGTGAGTAAACAGCAAGGGAGGTGATTGCTCGGTTGTATGGTAAGATTATGCCTTGTTTTGTAAGGAACTGCCAGACTGTCTTTCATCATTGCTGTACCATTTTTACCACATTGTATTTCGACTGGCAGTGTATGAGGATTCCTGTTCACCAGCATTTGATTTTGTCAGTGTTCTGGATTCTGGCTATCCTAATGGGTGTGTAGTGGTATCACATTATTGTTTTAATTTGCATTTCCCTCATAATATATGAAGTGGAGCATTTTTTTATATGCTTATTTGCCAACTGTATGTCTTCTTTGGTGAGGTATCTGTTAAGGTCTTTGGTCCATTTTTTTAAGTGAGTTGTTTGTTTTCTTATTGTTGAATTTTAAGAGTTTTTTGTTGTTGTATGCTTTGGATACAGTTCTTTTATTAAATGTGTCTTTTGCAAGTATTTCCTCCCAGTTTGGCTTGTATTCTAATTCTCTTGTTAATTTATTCTTTAAAAATAATTTTGATGCGAGCTCTGAGCAACAGCGGTTTGAGTCCCAGCCCGAGCTGAGCTGCTGCTGAGCTGCCAACAGGTGGCAGGATGACTCAGCTCAAAAATAAAAAAAAATAAAAATAAAAATAATTTTGAGAGCCAGACATGTCAGAGAGTTTGGGGAGATAATAAGTGAAAATTTTATTTTTATTTTTTTATTGTAGTGAAATATACGTAACAAACTTTACAACTTAAGCAACTTGAGAAAAGAACAAACTAAACCCAAACCTAGCAGGAGGAAGGAAATAATAAAGATTAGAGCAGAGATAAACAAAATAAAGAATAGAAAAACAATGAAACTAAAAGTTGTTCTTTGAAAAGATGAACAAAATTGACAAACTTTTTGTTAGATGAACTAAGTTAAAGAGAGAAGACTCAAATTACTAGTCAGAAATGAAAGGAGGGACATTACTATGGACTTACACTAATATGAAAAGGATTATAAGAGAGTATTATGAACAAGTGTATGCTAAAAAATTGGGTAACCTAGATGAGATGGAGAAATTTCTGTAAACAAAAAACTTATTAAGATTAAATCACTAAATCAGTTTTCTAAGAAATAGAAAATTTCAGTAGATCTGTAACTGGTATATAACTAGTAAATAGATTGAATCAGCAATCAAAAGTCTTATGAAAGGGCGACTGGATGGCTCAGTTGGTTAGAGCCTGTGCTCTTAACAACAAGGTTGCCTGTTAGACTTCCACATGGGATGGTGGGCTGCATGCTCCCCTTCCCCCCGCAACTGGATTGAGGGCGGCGACTGGACTTGGAGCTGTGCTTGCACCCTCCACAACTAGGATTGAAGGACAACGGCTTGACTTGGAGCTGATGGGTCCTGGAGGGTCCCCAATTCCTCTGCACTGTTCCCTTCCCCAATTCCCCAATAAGATCTTAAAAAAAAAATCTGAAAAAGAAAATCGCTGGACTTCATGGCTTCCCTGGTGAAGTCTACCAAATATTTAAAGAAGAACTGAAACCAGTCCTTATAAAACTTTTCCAAAAAATGAAGAGAAGGGAGTTCTTCCCAACTCATTCTGAGGCCAGCATTGCCTTGATAACTAAAGCCAGATAAAGATACTACAAGAATACCACAGACCAATATCCCTTGTGAATACTGATGTAAAAACCCTCAGCAAAATGCTAGCAAATCGAGTTCATGACATAGTAAAAGGATTATACACAATGACCAACTGGGATTAACCATATTTCCCCATGTATAAGAAGCTCCCATGTATAAGACGCACCTTAATTTGGGGGCCTGAAATTTGAAAAAAATGTATTACATAAAATTATTGAATTCAAGTTTTATTCATCATAAAATTCATACAACTCCTCATCACTTGCGGGAAATGCAAGTTAAAAAAATCTACAACCAGGGCCGGCCGAGTGGCGCGATGGTTAAGAACTGGCTTGGGATGCCAGAGGGCCCCGGTTCGGATCCCACATATGAGGGCCAGTGACACTGCCCTCT
>NW_017731606.1:1360875-1412614 GCF_001890085.2 Hipposideros armiger
GGGAAGAGCGCAATGATGGTACCAACTTGGGCCAGTGAAGCAGCGTCCTCCACAACTAGATTGAAGAACAAAACGACAGCAACATGTCTGTTCCCCTTCCCCCAATTCCCCAGCACTGTTCCCATCCCCCCAATTACCCAATAAAAAATCTTAAAAAAAAAAAATCTACAACCACTGTATAAGACGCACCCAGTTTTTAGACCCCAAATTTTTCGAAAAAGGGTGCGTCTTATACATGAGGAAATACGGTATTCCTGGAATGCAAGGATGTTTCAACATATGAAAATAAATCAATGTACCACGTTGACAGAATGAAGGGGGGAAAAATCACATGATCATCTCATTGGTTCAGAGAAAGACTTTGACACAGTTTAATACCGTTTTATGATAAAAACAACAAACTAGAACAGATGGAATCTACATTAACATAATAAAAGCCATTGATGAAAACCCCATGGCAAACATCATGAGAAAAACTGAAAGATTTTCTTCTAAGATCAGAAAGAAGGCAAGGATACTCACTTCTATTAATAATGGAAGTGCTACCCAGAGCAATTTAAAAAAATAAAATAAAAAAGAGCATCCACATTGGAAAGGAAGAAGTAAAATTATCTGTTTACAGATAGTATGATCTTCTTTGCACAAAACCCTAAAGATCCCCTCTCCCTGCAACTCCTCCAAAAGCTGTTAAGACTAATAAACGAATTCAGCCAAGTAGAGGATAAAAAGTCAAAACATAAAAACCAGTTGCAGTTCTATAATTAACAATGAACTATCTGAAATGTAAATTATGAAAATAATTCCATTAACAGTAACATCAAAAAATAATAAAATACTTAGGAATTAATTTAACCAGGGAGGGGAAAGACTTGTACAATGAAAACTACAAAGCATTGCTGAGGGAAATTAAAGAAGACATAAATAAATGAGAACACACTCCATGTTCATGTATTAGAATTCTTCATATTTTTAGATGTCAGTACTACCTAAAGCAATTTACAGACTCAATACAATCCTTATTAAAATTTTAATGGTTATTTGCATAGATAGAAAGTTTTATCCTAATATTCATTTGGAATCTCAAGGGACCCCAAATAGCCAAAACAACCTTGACAGAAAAGAACAAAGGTGGAAGACTTAACATTTCCTGATTTCAAAACTTATTACAGAGCTGTAGTAACCAAAACAGTGTGGTATTGGCATAAAGACAGACATATAGACCAATGGAATAACATAGAGAGTCCAGAAATAAGCCCTTGCATATATAATCAAATGATTTTTGACAAGGGTGCCAAGGCCATTAAACAGATAAAGGATAGTTTTTTTCAACAAGTGGTGCTGGGAAAACTGGATCTCCGCATGCAAAAGAATCAAGTTGCATCCTTTCCTAGCACTGTATGTAAAAGTTAGCTTAAATGGCTCAAAGATCTAAATGTAAGACCTAAAACTATAAAACTCTCAGAAGAACACATAGAGGAAAAGCTTAAAAACATTGCAGTTAGCAATAATTTCTTACATATGACACCAAAGGCACAGGAAAGCAAAGGAAGAATAGACACATTTCACTTCATGACAATTAAAAAATTTTGTGTGTCAAAGTGTAATGTGAATAGAGTAAAAAGGCAACCCACAGTATGAGAGAATATATTTGCAAATCATATATGTTAGGGATTAATATTCAGGATATATAAAGAACTTTGCAAACTCACCGCCACCAACAACAGAAACAACCTTATTAAAAAATGAGCAAAAGACTTGAATGGACATTTCTCCAAAGAAGATATACAAATAATCAATAAGCCCATGAAAATATGCTCAACATCACTAATCATTAGGGAAATACAAATGAAAAGTACAGTGAGATACCATCTCACATCCATTAGAATAGCTACTAAAAACAAACAAACCAGAAACTAAATGTTGGCAATAATGTGAAAAAATCAGAACCCTCATGGACTGTTGGTTGGAATACTATGGAAAACAGTTTGGAGGTGCCTCAGAAAATTTAAAAATAGAATTACCATATGAACCAGCAATTGCACTCTGGGTATATACCCAAAAGAATTGAAAGGAGGATCTTGAAGAGATATTTTCACATACAAGTTGATAGCAGCAATAGCTAAATTGAGCCAAAGTGTGCAAGCAGCCCAAGTGTCTATTGATGGATGAATGGATAAGCAAAATGTGGCACATACATGTAACGGAGTATTATTTAGCCTTAAAAAGAAAGGAAACTCTGACACGTGCTACAACATATATGAACCTTGAGTACATTATGCTACGTGAGATAAACCAGTCACAAAAAGCCAAGTACTGTATAATTCTACTTATGTGAGATATTTAGTGTTGTCAAAATCACATAGACATAAAACAGACTGGTGGTCGCCAGGCACTGCAGGAAGGGGAGAATGAGAGTTACAGTAGGCCCCCCTTATCCAAGCTTTTGCTTTCCATAGTTTTAGTTACCGTGGACAACTGTAGTCTGAAAATATTAAATGGAAAGTTCCAGAAATAAATAGTTCATAAGTTTTAAATTGTGCACCATTTTGAGTGGTGGGATGAAATTTTGTGCTCTCCCACTCCATCTTGTCTGGGATGTGAATCCTCCCTTTGCCCAGGGTATCCACGCTGTAGACGCTGCCTGCCTATTAGTCACTTAGTCATCTCAGTTATCATATCGACTCTTGCGATATTGCAGTGCTTGTGTTCAGATAACCCTTATTTTACTTAATAATGGCTCCAAAGTGCAAGAGTAGTGGTGTTGCAATTTGGATATGCCAAAGAGAAGCCATGAAGTGCTTTCTTTAGTGAAAAGGTGAAAGTTCTCAACTTAATAAAGTAAAAAAATCGTATGTTGAGGTTGCTAAGGTCTGTGGTAAGAATGATCTATCTGTGAAATTATGAAGAAGGAAAAAGAAATTATTGCTAGTTTTGCTGTTCTACCCCAAACTGCAAAGATTATGGCCACAGTTCATGATAAGCACTTAGTTAAGCTGGAAAAGGCGTTAAATTTGTGGGTGGAAGACATGAACAGAAAACGTTCCAAACGATGGCAGTGTGTTTGTTGGCGCCAGAAAGCACTGAGCCTACATGAAGACTTCAGCAAGGGATCCCCTAAAATGAGTGACACCAAGCCATTTACTGCAAGTAAAGGATCGTTACACAGATTCAGAAATAGGTTTGGACTGCAAAATATGAAAATTACAGGAGAAGCTGTGTCTGCCGATGAGGGCAGGTGCTCCCACATTTCTGGCAGTGTTGAAGAAGTTGATTAGGGTTCAGTACCATTCACAGTTTCAGGCATCCACTGGGGCTCTTGGAACATATCCCTCCAAGGATAAGCAGGAACTACTACTGTACTGTTCAATGGGTAGAGAGTTGCAATTTTACGCAATGAAAGGGATTATGGAGATAAATGGTGATGGTTACACAATGTTATGAATGCATTTAATACCGCTGAATGATGCATTTAAAAGTGATTAAGATGGTAAATTTAATGTATATTTACCACTATAGAAAATTGGGAAAAAATACATAACATAATATTTACCATTTTAACCTTTTTCTTTTTTTTTAAAGATTTTATTGGGGAATCGGGGAAGGGGAACAGACAAGTTGCTGTCCTTTTGTTCTTCAGTCTAGTTGTGGAGGACATCGCTTCACTGGCCCATGTTGGTATCATCATTGCGCTCTTCCCGACTGAGGCAGATCTTACTGAAAATATACCCAGAAGTGGGATTGCTGGATGATTATATGGAAATTTTATATTTAATTTTTTGAGATATATTTATTGAATGTAATATTTTATTTCAATCTGTTCAATATTGCTTACATCTTTTCTTACTTTGCCATTCCTGCGATGTATGTTGTAGATAGGTCAGAGTACATGCCTCATATTTTCTAATCCTCTGTTGCTTTAGTCACCTGTTTTGTTCTGCTTGCCTTCTCTTTACTTTCGATCTGTCAAGATCTAAATACTGCTTTTTTGATAAATAATGGAGTTAAGAGGTGACAGTAAATTAGAAAACTAAAAATATAATTGATAACAAAACTCAAAAGATGTGCAAAATAGGCAAATCCCAAAGACATCTAAGATAAAAAGAACAAAAATAATGACATACAGCATTGGGACTGAGAAAGGCAGTATAACCACAGTTGTAGAGGACATTAACAATAAGGAATAAAAGGTTTTGTGGAGTTCTAAACATATACAGGTCTTAAATTCTAGGTGAGACAAATTATTTTTTTAACAAAATATAAATGATCAGAATGAAACTCAAGATGTAGAAAATTTGAACAGACTGATTGATAATAGTGGATAAAGTGAAAAGCACTGTTAATAACCAAGTGGTCAGCGTTAACATTATCAGCAATAAATCATGTTGACAGAGTGTACTGCTTGATATCATGCGATGAGAGGGCTTGTCACTTCTGTGGCGTTCTTCCCCAAAACCTATAATGACAGTCTAGGCATGAGAATGTATCAGACAAACCCAAAGTGCAGGACATTCTGCACAATTTCTGACCAGTACTTTTAAAAACTGTCACGTTTGTGAAACAGAAATGATTGAGAAACTGTCATGGTTCAGAGGACACCAAAGAGTCAAGACACTAAATACAGTTGGTATGCTGGAACAGAACAAGGACATTAGTGGGAAAACAGGAATTTGGATACAGTGTATACCTTAGTTAATAGTATTATACTAATGTTAATTTCTTAGTTTGAACCTAGGGACCATGGCTATGTAAAATGTTAACTTTAGAGGAAGCTGGTGAAGAATATACAGGAACTCTGTATTACGTTTAAAACTATTTTTATAAATCTAAAATTATTGTAAGACTAAATCTAAAAACTGTAAGACTAATTTAAACAATTAAGAAAAGAATTGGTAAAGATCTGTTATAAAAAAGGGCAGCAGACCCATGTGGTTTTACTGGCCTACTGCCCTCTCTAGTATAGCTCTTTAACAAGCAACGGATAATTCTTCACTTATTAAAATAATTTCAAAACATTGAAACTAAAGAAAGCATCTCAGTTAATTATATGAAGGCAGCATTACTTTAATACAGAAAATCTAAAGCAAAGGATATATAAGTGCAAAAATCATAAAGTATTAGATAATTGAGTCTATTAGTGTGTTATGAGAATAATATGCTATGTAGTTTTTATTCTGGAAATACAGCATGTTTTACTATACTGAATTATATCAATATAATTCATCACATATTGAAAGAGTAAAACTACATGATTATAGTATTTCTAATAAAATTCTTAGTAAAACAATTAAAAAAAAATCTGTGGTAAATATAAAAGAATGTACATTTTTATTTGTTTTTACAATGCAGAGATGGAGGTGGCCTGCCTCAGTTAAAGAGAAAGCCCAGAAGCCTTAAAGAAAAAAATAAAATCTATCCATAAATAAATGCTTCTGTCAAAGTATAATTTCAAATATTACAATAGAAATACAACTGTCATACAAATATAGAATGAACACGTCAAAAATTCATTCAACCTTTTAATTAATGCAGGAACTAGTAAGATAATAAAGCTAGATTCCAGAACATTTTAAGAACAGAGACTTGTATAGTCCATCTGGAAAGGTTTTTGTTTTTCAAAAGATGCCATGAGAATAAGGTTGATAAGATACAAAACTAGTTAACATCCTGCAGAGCTATAAAACCATAACCCTTAGGTTTATGTTTCGTCTAGGACAGAAATGTATAAGTTACATGGAACTTCACAGTGTTTGCGCTCTAATCAAATAGTAAGTTAGAAAGTCCATCACAGGTTTATTTTCCTCAAAAAGTAAGTAATCCTTTGGTGGGCTTGTTAGAACAATACCTCAGTATGACATTGAAAAGATGTGCTATACTCTTTTCATTTCCAAGTTTTAGATAAAATTTTATTCAATGGTGTGTAGTGTGGTAGACATTGTCAAACAAGTTACAACAAATGGTTGATATCCTTTATCAGTGAGTACTAGAGGTGGATAATAAAACCCAATAGAAAAAATAGAAAGAATACAAACTGTCGGTTCACTGAAGAAGGCATTCACATTGCTAGTAACCATGAGAAGCTGCCTCCAATCGCAGTCATAATTTTTAAAGGCAAATTAAAATAACAGTGAATAAAGAGTTTGGCTATGAGATTGGGCAAACTATGAAAGGTCTATAAGCAAATGTTGGTAACTGTAGGCATATTCATACATTAACGATAAGATTCAAATTTGTTACAACAAACATGTTCATTGGTCTTTCTTATAATGGCAAAATATTGAAACCCTTCTCAGTGGCTTTATGGTTAGGTAAATACACCAAGTTTCAGACTTATGGAAAAGAATTAGGTAGATTTATCTGGAAGCTCTCCATGATATTGTTACATGAGAAAAGGAAGATGTGGACAAATATAATTTTTTATTACGTAAACTGTTACATGTGTATATTTATAGCTAGGTCTGAAGAGATACAGGAAAATTTATTTAGTGGCATAAGAAAAAGTTTTACTTTGTTTTAAAGTAAGGATAGAGGATTTTAATTCTTGTGTATTTTAAAGAATTTTTTCATATAAATACAAAAATTTAAATATGACATCCTTTGGGAGATTTTCTATTGTGGGGTTTTATAAAACTACCCAGATAATAGGGAAGCCCTTCAGTTTTTCCTACTGATATTAAAGAGGAAGAAAGCAGAATAAATATTAATAGCATGTAACACCCCAAAGTGTCTGTTATAAATAAACTATTAAGAGAAGAGGAATGAATATTTTCACTAAAATAAATTACAAGTATTTGTAAGCTGGGCCTCATGTCTTACTTCTTACTTCCATTTCTTTTCCTTGATACTCTTCCTTCCCGCCTTTCTCTTTCAAAGGTGAACATTCTTGGATTCAATTTTGTAGTAATTTTTGACACTCTAATCCCGATGCATTCTTTCAGTAAGGAAAATAGGGAGAGGGTTTCCTCTTGTTGAGTCAGGTGGTTGGAATGATGAGACTAGGCAGGGAGGAGGGTGAAAGCCAACTAATGAGCTGCTTATGTGGTGACTCATAAGAGTCAAGTTTGAAAGCCTTAGAAAGGTGTAGACAAACTGTGTGTGTGTGTGTGTGTGTGTGTGTGTGCACGCACGCGCGCGCGTGCCTGCACGCTACAACAAGCTATGCACCTTTCCAAGATTGCATACCAATGTAATTTAACCTTTGTTTGATGAGTAAGGCTACTCAATATGAATATCACTTCTCATATGTTGTAATATGTGATGCTTGCAAGTAATATGCAGTGCGTAGGTAGAAGGGCCAACCTAGATTGTTCTTGTTCAGACTTCCATGTTTCTGTCTTCGCCACCAGTGTAAATGCGTTTATTCTAGATTGAAAAATCATATAATTAAATTTGCTAAAATTGTGTGTAAACTGATAGTATTCAGTAACTCAGTGAGAGTCAAAGGATTCTCCTATGAGGAAAATCAAGTTCCTTTTAACAAAGATTGACACTTAATTTTACTACTTAACTATTTGCTTGTTTGGCCTGCTTTTAGGATCTTGCTGTATGCTGCATAATTGAGAGTGTTGAACAAATGAGAAGTTGGAAAATTCTCATGACTTAAACATTAGTTAGATTTTCAGGACCTACTTTGAGGTTTAGCTCCACACTCTAAGAAATATATAGTTTATTCTACAGGTCTCCAAGTAAGTGCTTGGTGTGTGTACCGTACTATATTTTTAAATTAATGTTGGTGTTTTATTTTCAGCCTTAGGTGAAATACAGTGGCCAATAGTAGTTAATCATTTTTAAAATTGGCTTATGAGAGTACCAACTGTGACTACCTCTGCCTTGTAGTTGTGGCTTAAAGCTTCTCCTTCTTACCATGTGAAAAAAGGGAACTCTTTCCTTATTTAAACAGTGTTTAGGCTTTATATGTAAATATCCCAGTGAGAAATCAGAAGCATTCCCAAATTCATATTAAATTATTTCTTTACAGAATTGTATTGAAAGAGAAAGTTCTTTGTGGAAAAAAGGGAGACTAAGGAGGTTCAAGGAAGGAAGCAGTTTGAAATGGGTGGAAGAAACAAACCAGTCTTACCTGAAAGTTTTAACTATTATCTAAGTGTGTTGCAACTATTACCAGCTTGTGCGTTATTTTTCGAAAGTCAATGCCATATCTCTGACTCTAAAGGTTATCCATTCCTTGAATGTTGCCAACCATCACTATTAGAGAAATGCAAATCAAAACCACAATGAGATAGCACCTTACACTCATAAGAATGACTACTCAAGAAACTAGAAAATAACAAGTGCTAGCAAGAATATGGAGAATTTTGGAACCCTTTTGCACTGTTGGTGAGAATGTAAAATGGTGCCGCTACTGTGGAAAATAGTGTGGGGGTTCCACAAAAAATTAAAAATAGAATTACCATATGATTCATCAATTCTACTTCTGGGTTTATACCCAAAATAATTGAAAGCAGAGTCTCAAAGAGATATTTGTACAACCATGTTCATAGCAGCAATATTCACAATAGCTAAAATGTGGAAGTAACCCAAATATCCATTGACTGAATGGATAAAGAAAATGTGGTATATATATTGGCCTTAAAAAAGAAGGAAATACTGTCACATGACACAACATGGAGGTTTACTGTATGATTTCAATTATATGAGGTCTCTAAAGTAGTCAGACTCTTAGAAACAGAAAGTAGAATGGTGTTTGCAAGGAACCGGGGAGATGTTGTTCAGTGGGTATAGTTTCAGCCATGCAACATGTTGTAGAGATCTAGTTGCACAACAGTGTGAATATAGTCAATACTATTGAACTGTACACTTAAAAATAGTTAAGATGGTAAATTTTATGTTATCTGTGTTTACCACAATTAAAAGTAAAAAAAAATTGATACTGAGGCCTCATGGCCAAGATATTCTGATTTATATGGTGTGGGATGGGGTCATGGTTTTGAAAAAATTTGATGGCATCCCAGGTGATTCCATAGCATAGTTAATTTTGAGAACCACTGAAATAAACATAAAAACAGAAGGAATTGTAAGGTAAGCTACTAGGGAGATGATATAATGTGATCTTGTAAATAATTTCACTCCAGGAAGTTGAATATTCTTTGATTTATATACTGTTAAATTCTAATTTACTAAGCAATACTTTATTAATTCAGCCATCAGAATTGAAATCAGAGAACCTTAATAGTAAATTGAAGAAATTTGTGAAAACAAATGTATCGAGCTCTCTTATGAATAGTTTTCACCAATGCCTACAAGATAATAGCATATCACTTGGTTAAGAGGTTTTAAATCTACCTATAACTTTCCAGTGGCATACATACACTAAAATAACATTTAATCTAAAGTTTTGCTCTTTTTGAAAGATTGAGCACAGTTAAACTAGAGTTGCGTTTGTTGTTGTATACCTCCAATATTTTAATTTGTACATATATCCAAATTCTCATTTTCTGGATTTTTCAAAATGAAAATTGTCTCTAGTTTGTTGTTGATGCTAGTATTTGCACGTGAGAATCACAAATAGTAAATATATTTGATGCAAAAGGCAAGGGAAACAGGGAGTATTGAGACAATTTTTGTTATTATAGGGTTTTGGAAAATATGGTACAAATCAGAGACCCAGACAAAGGTGTCAGACTTACTCAATAAAGTATATTAATTAAATATAACTACCATTTTAATTCTCTGGATCTGGAATTTCTGCCGTAAATATATGAGAATATAAAATTATTTCTTTAAGAACATTTTTCAGCCCTGAGCATTACAAAATATCCACTGGCAGGATATTAACTTGGAACAGCAGATTGTTCTTTTTTTAGTAGCCTTTTTCCTGCAGATGTGGCTCTAACAGAGGAAGATATATATATATATATATATATATATATATATATATATATGCAGATGTGACAGATAGATTTCTATCTGATAGAGTCACATCTGCGCACACATATATATACATATACATATATACACATATATATACATATATATGTGTATATATGTATATATATATATATTATATTTGTGCTCCAACAGGTAATCAGAGGTAAAGATAGTCATTTATTAAATGAACCCTGCTCAGTTTAGATAAAGAGTATGTACAACTGTTAAAATGTTTGTGATTTCTAGTATTCTTACAAAATTGTGTTTTGGAGCTCTAGGTAAATTTTAGAAATAAATTTTAACTACTTCAATCATATTTCTGATTGGGGGGAAATATATTTAGTTTCTGTTCTAAAGTGGGAGATGAAAAATTGATGGTAATATTTCTTATGTCCGAGTATCACATGACATTAGAAAATAGGATGTATGGCACAATCAAATATTATTTATTACAGAGTTGTGAAACGTTTTGTAAATACTTTCCCCTTATGTTAGAATGTACTTTCTGATCATGTTTTAAATTTCATACCAAGGCAGAATTAAGTTTCTTTAGAATAAATAGTATTTCTTTAAAATGTTCATAAAGATTAATATTTTACTGAACAGGACTTTGACCAAACTTACCTACATATGTGTGTATGCTTCTAACTTGTCTTGACACTTGACTTTTTGCATTTTTCCTTTGTTGTACTTCAGTCCCTGTCGTAATCTGGAATGCAAAAAGAACTTCCGGGAAGGACATAGTATTGCTTTAAAAATGTACAAATAGGAATAGAGTCATTAGTCAGTGACTAAGGATAGCTGAATTCAATTTCGTT
Source organism: Hipposideros armiger (assembly GCF_001890085.2). Lineage (NCBI taxonomy): Eukaryota > Metazoa > Chordata > Mammalia > Chiroptera > Hipposideridae > Hipposideros > Hipposideros armiger. The sequence goes on from NW_017731606.1 coordinate 1,371,579, forward strand.
GATGTTTAAATTGTCTAATGTCCTGTCCTTCAGTGAGACCAACATTTGGCATTCAATATCTAGGACTGTGGGTGAGGTGAAAGGAAAGGTGAATTCTAATAATGAATCAAGGCAGGAACTGAAGGAGGCTTTGTTTGTTTCTTTAACTTGTTTTGTAATAAGATCAGTTGTTTCAATGAATAACCCAGTGGTAGTGACATGAGGAATTGCACGTTGCCTTTGAGATGCAGAATGACATAGGAACTGCCAAAATTCTTTTCATTTATCATGAATTCCAGAAAGAGAACTTTTGACCAGAAGTATCACATTCCTCCCCCCCCCCCAAACTAAACACTATTCGCTCTTTAGGGAATACAGCATTCCAACTTTACTCGAAATCCCAAATGGAATCATATTGCATGAATGTAATAAGAAAAAAAAAATGTGTAAATAGCACCCAAGAGAGACTCCGGAGGCTGCTTTACTAAGTTTAAATACAACTTTGTGTCTCTAAGCAAGACCATAACTAACCCTCTCTCTCTGCTCTCCTCCCAATAATCACACCTAATTTGTATTGGAACTTTAATTCAGAATTCATAAACTTTTAGTTTAATTGGGAAAGAGGAATTTCAGTAGGTTAATATATAATGGGACCTGTATGTGGTTTTATTTTTTATGTATAGCTAAAAAAGCAAAATAGGATCTGGGTTTGATACAAATCTTTTGTTTTGCTGTTTATCTCGTGTCAATACTATGTTGAAGGGAAAGATCACTAAACTGGGTTTTTTACTAGGTTGAGCTACTATTTAGCTTTTTGATCTGGCACTTTAATTCTCTGAGATTTAGTTTCCTATCTTTTAAGTCCTCCTTTTTTTGGAAAAGAGAAAAGATGGATGATGTTTTCCATATTTCCAAAACTCTTAAGCTCTAAGTAGGAAAAAGGAATAGTTAAGAAACAAATAGATAAGTGCCCTTGGTAACTTATATAATAATGTCTCTAGCTACAACAGGAGTTCAGAATTAAGTAGATTTAGACTTGAATTGTGATGAAAGATGGTAGGGTTTTATTCTCTAGGAAGAAGAGGATGGGGAGAGCTGAACAATATAGGCTGGGTTGTAAGAAAGATAAGGACTTTCTTTAAGAGAATGATTGACTGAAAGCATCGACTCAGGGAGGTAAAAGATGAGAAAATGCTCATTAAAATTGCATACATTTATGAAGTTAGATAGTGGATGGCCTTGAAAGTTGTGTAGCAGTGCATATTTGAAGGAGGTAAAAAGAAGCTATTACAGATTAGTGAACAAGAGAGTTACATGACAAAAGCAGTGTTTTAGATAATTAATCTATCAGTGCTTCATTGGAATATTTAGAAGAGAATATCTTGAATTTCCCTGATGCATAAATTCTGCCCTGGCATTGGAATTCAGCAGTCAGTTCTTAAAGATTTCACATTCCCCATTGTATTTTATTATCTTATCTGGTATGTGACAATCAACTTTATATTCTTACTTTCTGTTTCAGAGCATCACAACAGTATACTTTTTTATTTTTTTTAAGATCTTATTGGTGAATCGGGGGAGGGGAACAGCGTTGGGGAATCAGGGAAGGGGAACAGACAAATTGATGTCCTTTTGTTCTTCAGTCTAGTTGTGGAGGATGTTGCTTCACCGGCCCATGTTGGCATGATCATTGCACTCTTCCCCGGTGAGGCAATCAGTCGCTGATCATTGGTTGGCCACTCACAGCGGCTCACGGCAGGTCTCGCTGGCTGCTGGCCGCTCACGTAGCTCTTGGCAGCCACCTGTAGCCCCGCTGCAGCCTATGCAATCCATCGCCAGCGACTCACAGCAGCTCAGCTCCAGGTCGAGCTGTTGTTCATCATCTTACCTGTAGAGGGCACAGGGTCACTGGCTCTCAATGTGGGATCCGAACCTCAGCCCTGCTGCTCAGAGCTGGTGCTCCCAAGCAAGCTCTTAACCAACTGAGCCACTCGGCTGGCCCAACAGTATAATCTTTTAAAAAATTTAACAGGCACCTAGGGATTTAAGTTTGAATTAGAATTAAAATTCAGTCACATTTGAATGCAAAGTAATATTCAGATGAACAGGTATTTTATGTGTACTATTGTGTTTGTAGTGGTGTCATAATTTACTTTTCTGCATAATCACCAGTAGACTTTTTTGTGATATTGATTGGAAGATCCATCCTGATTGTAGGAATGTTTAAGTATGAAAGATATGTCTTAGAATTGAGATTATATAGTGTTTTCATAATGCCTATAGCTGTATTTGTGTCTAGTTGAAGTTGGACTCCAATACTAATTGGAATCTCAATTAGTATTATATACTAATAATTGAAGCAATAAAATAGGTGTGGAGAGTTATAGGATTTAATATCCAGAAACAAAAAATAATAGTTATATATAATAGAAAATCAGATATATGTACTACTAATGAATGAATAGTGAGAGTACAGGTGTGATCAAAAAGTATGGTGAGTGTTTAAAATTTATAACAGTAAATGACACATTGCCATGAACCCCTCTCAAAATACTCGCCCTCGCCTCGAACACACTTATCCCATTGTTCTTGCCACTGTCTGAAGCAGTTTTGGAAGTCCTGTTTCGTGAGTGTCTTTAGTTGTGCTGTCACAGCTACCTCTATGTCCTGAATCATTTTGACTTTGGGGACGAGCCAGAAGTCGCATGGTGCCAGATCTGGTGAATAAGGTGGATGAGTACACACTATAATGTTTTTATTTGACAGAAATTGCCATATTCCAGAAGCAATGTGTGACACAGAGCACTGTCATGATGGAGGGTGAAACTATTTCCCCATTTCATATTAATGGTGTTGTTCATGATCCATGATTTACAGCACACTTTAAAACTCACCTTCTCTCAACCGTAGCTCACACCTGATTGACTGCAATGAACAAGTTGAAACTTGTCACACGCTGTTACTAAGGTTTGAAGCTCCGCTTCCCATATTGAAGATCCCTGACTTTCCATTGGATGGCACTTGGCAGCAGCATTCACCGTATCTTTTGATCACACCCTGTATAGTATATTTCTGTTTGTGCACATAAGCCAACAGCTTTGGACCTCTTTATGTCTACACTAGGGGTGGCAATTCCTGCCTTATCTTCTTCTCAGGTGATTATGGGAACAAATGAAAGATACTGTGTTTCAAATTTATTTAAAGGACTATATAAATTCTTAATATACTAACCAAATGTAACCAAATGTATTTATTATTATCACTATTACTTCTAAAACTACACAGCAGTATATTGCAGCTCTTTATTTTATTTTTTAAACATTTTTATTGGAGAATTGGGGAGAGGAACAGTGTTAGGGAATTGGGGAAGGGGAACATTGTGTTTTTCCAGGGCCCATTAGCTCTAAGTCAAGTTGTTGTCCTTCAGTCTTAGTTGTGGAGGGCACAAGCTCAGTTATAAGTCCAGTCACCTCTTTCAGTCTAGTTGTGTGTGGGGGGGCATAGTCCGTCATCCCATGCGGGCATCGAACCAGCATCCTTGTTGCACACTGAGCCATCTGACCGTCCGTCAGCAGCTGGTGGCTGCTCAGCTCAAGGTGCCGTGTTCAATCTTAGTTGGGTGTGGGAAGGAGTGTTGCCCACCGTCTCATACGGGTGTCAAACCAGCAGCCTTGCTGCTAAGAGCACATGTGCTCACCAGCTCAGCAGCAGCTCAGCTCGGGCAGCTCACTGGTCCATGTGGGAATCAAACTGGTGACTCTATTGCTCAGAGCTCACGCTCTCACCAACTCAGCCACTTTGCCGGCCCTGTAGTTCTTTATTAAAAAGGTGATTTACAGAAATGAGTAGAATGGCCAGTACTTGCAATAGAAATATAAGTTTGTGGTATGATTTGAATGTATTATTATTTCAAGGAAAAGTATATAAAATAATGTTATATTTATTTGCTCAAGGAAGCTAGGAATTTCTGCAACAATGATGAAATCACCCATATCATAATTAAAAGAATAATCCAAAACAAACAAAAAGGTATGTGTATGTAAATAGTTTATACAACCTTAAGTGTGCAGATGAGCTTCTTTCCCATCTCTCTGGTCAGGGATCAGTGAAATTACTTGGGGCCTAAGAAAAGCAAGTGAACAAGTGTAGCTAGCTGTCTTTTAGATGTGTTGTTATAGCTCATGGTACGCAAGGTTCCCACAGAATACAGCATCCTCTGCTGAAACTTGTAGACATTATAAACCATAGGGGGAAGCAAACTACCATGCAGAGAATAGTAGACATAACAAACAAGAGAATACAATCATGCACTGCTTAATAATGGGGATACATTCTGAGAAATGCTTCACTAGGTGATTTCTTCATTGCCCGAAGATCATAGAGTGTACTTAACCTAGATGCTGTAGCCTACTATACACCTCAGCTGTATGATATAGCCTATTGCTCCTAGGCTACAATCTTGTATAGCATGCACTGTACTGAATACTATAGGCAATTCTGACACAATGGTATTTGTGTATCTAAACATATCTAAACATAGAAAAGATAGAGTAAAAATATGTATAAAAGATAAAAAATGGTACACCTATATAGGGCACTTACCATAAATGGAATTTGCAGGACTGGAAGTTGATCTGGTGAGTCAGTGAGTGAGTGGTGAGTGAATATGAAGGCCTAGGACATTATTGTACAAGATTGTAGACTTTATAAACACTTTATACTTAGGCTACACCAAGGTATAAAATAGCACAAGATAGATCAAGCCCAAGAGAAAATGATGTAATCAAGAGATGCAGTAAACATGAGCTGTATGAGACTGCTGCTGGTGTAACGCGGCATACTGTTCTACAGCAAACTTTTTTAATAAGTAGAAAGAATGCACCCTAAAATAACAATAAGAATATAGTATAGTAAATACATAAACCAGTAACAGTCATTACTATCACTGTCAAGTATTATGTATTGTACATAATTGTATGTGCTATACTTTTTTTTTTAAATTTTATTGGGGAATTGGGGGAGGGAACAGCATTGGGGAATTGGGGAACAGACAAGTTGCTGTCCTTTTGTTCTTCAGTTTAGTTGTGGAGGACGTTGCTTCACTGGCCCATGTTGGCATCATTGCACTCTTCCCGGCTGAGGCAGATTGGTCGCCAGCCATTGGACAGCTGCTCACAGCAGCTCACGTTGGCTTCCAGCCACTCATGGTAGCTCACAAACGCTCACGAAAGCTCACGCCAGCTGCCGGCCAGCCCCACTGCAACCTACGCCGTCGCCTGTGACTCACAGCAGCCCAGCTCCTAGCTCAAGCTGTTGTTCACCATCTTAGCTGTAGAGGACGCAGTGTCACTGGCCCTCATGTGGTATCTGAACCAGGGCCCTGCTGCTTAGAGCTGGCGTCCCAAGCCAACTCTTAACCAATGAGCCACTCAACTGGCCCCTAGAATTTCTGGTTTTAAAAAAACAGGTACAGTACCAAAGTTGACTACAGGAAATAGAAAATCTGAAAAGAACTCTAACCATTAAAAAAATGGATTCAGTTTATAAGAGTTGCAAGAGAAACACCAATCTCAGTTATTTCACTTGTTAATTTTATCAAAATTTTTATTAGTAATTTACCTCTTATATGAAATGTTGCAGAAAATGAAAAATTGAATGATTTTCCTGAGTAACACTTATCCATCTCTAACTTATGTCTCACTGCCCAGTAGAAAGTAACCTTTATGAGGGCAAGGATCATGCTTTGCTTTTTTGACAATTGCATCTTTAGTATTTAGTGGAATACTTGTCATGTGGTAGGTTCTCAGTAAATAGTGACTGAAAAATACAGTAATATTTAAAGTAATGATTTAAAAATATTTAGAAATATTCCATAATTGTATTCTTTCTCCTTATTTGACCTATTGTTAATTCCTATTGAGAAGTATTGGATTGCACAGTTTGTTTATATTTTGGTATTTTATGATTTATTCTCTGAAAATGTTTGTTTTATAAGGTTTTAATAAAAATATATAAGATTTTAAAAATATACCATTATAGATGTGTTAATTAACTAAGTGGGGGGAATCCGTTCATCATGTTGTACACTTTAAATATCTTACAATTTTGTTTGTCAATTTTACCTCAATAAAGCTGGGGGGAAATAACACCAAAAAATAGCATATCATTTTAAGCATGTGTATTATTTTTTAGAGATATTCTCTGTCAGATGTGGCAGTTCTTTGATTCTTAAAAAAATAATTTAGTGGAGGAAAAGAAAAAAATTCCTGTTTTCTGTTCTTCATCTTAAGTACACAAATTTAATATACTTTTTCCTATTTATTCTTTATCATGTTTTCAGCATACTTTGTATGTTTTGACTTATTTTCTTTTTTTCATGCACTTTATTATTTAAAGAGCTATGTCAGATTGAAATGTTTTTGCTTTCCCTCATCTTACCTCTTCTCTTCTGTTTATTCTTTTTGTTTGTGTGTCTTGTTTCTTGCATCCTACAAACTTTATTTTCTCCAGTGATGTCTTTGCTAACTGACTTACTGAAGGTTGCATTTATCCTTATTAATGGTAAATGCCAGATTTACTCTCAGGAAAAGCCAGAAATGTTTTAGAAATGAAGGGTTAAATCTTATTATATATAGAATGTGACATTTTAAGTTCATGGCCTAGTGTCATTCATTTTTTTGTTGTTGTTCCTTGAAATCAGAGAATTTTCACTTTTCTGCAGTTCAGAGTAACTTTTATGTTCAAATTCAAATGTGAAGTTTAAAAACTTATAATTATTTCTTCTTAAGTGAATAAGGTTTTGCACTTGATATATATTTTTTAATACTGAAGAGGAAACATCTGTAACAGAGTACTTAAGTTAAATTTTTGTTCTTAATTTATTTGTATTTAAAATCCAACCACAATTACTTACTTTCAGAGAGGAATTCTTAGTGAAGCTGTGTTATTGGCACAGCACCAAAATTGTGCATTAAACAAGTATGTGTGTGTAAAATGATGCATTTCTGGTTCTTTATAATATTGGGAACAAAACACTTTCTCTGATTTGAGTTATTGCAGTTTTACTGAAGCCGTAGCATATATTCTTGTTTACTACGTCACACTTATTTTTTGATGCATATAGGAAATCATCCCCATCCGTTGGATTAAGTAGTAATTATTTATATAATATTTCCTACTTGTAAAGTTTGTTTTTTTACTTTAGAATTTAAATTCTTGGAATAACCATAAAGTGTTTCTGTGAAATCATATAAAATTATATTTTTATTAAAATTAAAGTGGGTTAATGTATTTAGATTATTTATTTTATGCCAGGATATCATAATTTTAACATTCTTATTAAATCATTAAAAACATAAGATGTACAAAAGCAAGTCATTTTAATGTGCTTGTGTGTATATTTATACTTTTGTAATTTGCATTGATGCATGATTAACTGCTATTTCTTAGTATATTAAACAGTGTTCATGTAAGTATTTATTAAAGTTATACCCACTTACAACTATCCTAACTAATTAGTGTGTCTATTCTTTTCCTGGATAAAAGTAAACATTTCAACTAGATCACTCATTTTCCAGGTTAGATTAAAAAAAAATGAAATAGGAGCTGTTAAATATTTAAAGGATCTCTGGTGGAGGGTAAAGGAAATGTATGTGCCAGAGGAGCTATTTTTGTTTGTTTCTAAATAGTTGAGATCTTAATATGATGGAAGTTGGTTTTGTGATATTAAAGTTCTTAATTATTGAGTTTCTGTCATTGGTATTATAAAAAGATTTCAAACTTTGGGACCATAGAATTAGATTCATTTGTATTACTAATTTTATTAAATTTTGATGTCATTCATTTATTTTGGTGTAGAAATTTATCTCACATGTTGAGGTCATGGCATTTTAGTTCAAATTGTAGGCGTATTTTCTCTCTTTAATTTCTATATAATGTCAAAACAAAAATTTTTTAAAACAGTTTGGTATAATTAGTATGGCTAATAATAGTAAACACTGAGAAAATTGGTGGATTATAAATGTTAAATTGATTCTGAATTACCAGTTACTTTAATAGTCATTGGTAATGTAGCAACTTTATATGCGTACACACACACACACACACACACACACACACACACACACCGGGGTGCCAAAACAATGTATACACATGACTTGTATTCATCTTTCATTATTGGTGTATATTGAGTATTACAATTTTAATAGTTTTTTTTCTTTCTTAAAATGTGTATACATTTTTTTGATACTCTCTATATGTATATTTTGATTAGTTTAGTAATAATTCAGTAAATGACTGCTTTAGAATAGAAGACTCATTTGTAGGTTTTCCTTTTTGCTGTTTCTATCTTAGTGTATTTTTAAGTGGCCTCAAATAAAGGCAGTGAAGAAATGTTTTATTTTTCCTCAAACATGTAAAATACATCTGGAAGAATAAATTCACATCTGGTTCATGGATTTCCTCTATGGAGATGATCCAAATTCAGTGTCAAGATTAGACTTTGTACTCATGGGTTTGCAGAATCTTGTACGGAATTTGAAATATTTTGTTTGCAAATAGTTGAAGAAACAATTGATTCAGATGTTTGTGTTAACTTCTAATTTTAGATATATTTCTCCCTCATTGAAAATAAAAAGGATTTGTGCTTCATAATATAATTAAGTTACTTGTAAACACTGCTTACATTTAACATGTTTTATGTAACCATTCTCAAATATTGTTTTATGAGAGATGAGTTAAATTGTTAAACTTATCAGATCATGATTATTGGTGATCCTAACTATTAGTAGAAATGTATTTCTCGTACATAGTATTGTGTGCTCTCGATTTTACTGTCACTCTTCATTGATTCCATTTAGAAGGAACAACAATCATTTTTTTAATTGTTGTATTCTAACTATCTGCCCAAATGGGGTGTATAAGTTTGGATTCTCAGAATATAATGGTTTATGGACTGAGTTTCTCCCTCAGCCTCTCTAACAAATGTTTTTGTGTCTGAATGGAGTCCCTAGAGTAGCATAAAGTAGAAGCATTTATGGGCTCACTCCAAGAAGCATGTGAACTAAAAATAATATTGTCAAACTTTTATGAATTATTTGTCTTATGCATTTAAACTGCCAAACAAAGCTGCTAGTGATATGAATTAACCTTGGTACACTAAAACAAATGGGTGTTGCTCATTAAAGGGGATGTTTGTTTTTTTTCAAGGATTATTTTTTGGCCCTTAAACATGTAATATATTTTCCATATGTAACATAATAAAGTTCATTTGTAGATAAGTCTACAGCTATTTGCTTTCTTATGTTTTTATCTTTGAACTTTCTGTGGAATAGAAAAATACATTTTGCATATGTGCCTAATTTAGCAGTTTCTAAACAATACAGCAAGAATTTTTGTGTTTTAGCAGATTTTCCAGTGCATCACCAAATTGTAGTTATTATTAATCTTGGAAGGGACCAGTCCTTGAGGGTTCCTACTTCTTTCTTCTTTTACTCCTCATTTTAACCTTGCATTCCATTTTAGTCATTGGCATATAGAATTTTGTATTTGGCAAACGAGAATTAAGATGGGAACATTAAATTTTTGATCATATTTATATTATTGTTACTATTAGAAAATCTTATTTGCAGTATACTGGTATATACAGCCACCTTAAAAGTTACCTATTACCATTTGCTTTTGCAACGTACTTTGATATTCTTTGTGCCCTACTTTTTGTTCCAAGGGCCTATGAATAAATACTACCTTATTTTCACCGCAGGGAACTCTGAATGGTTCATTGATAACACTGATCTTTTCATGTATTAATAAATCATTGATACACTGACTTTTTCTATATATATGTATATACTTAACTTTTAAAAGTATTTCTTGAGGGCCTTTGTAGCAGGCAGTGTTCAGGATACTAATTTTAAGCTTTAAAAATGTTTACCTTTTTTTCCTTTCAGGTAGTGGAACTCCCTCATTAGCCTCTGTCATTCATTAAATTTACAGCTCAGTTCTTTTCTTTTTCAGTACCGTATCCCTTTCCTAACCCCTTTCCCTTTATCTTACTTTGAATTTGTGATCATGTACCTTGCTCAGTACCATTTGATGGTTGTATTTTGAGACTTAAGACATGTGAAATGATGGTGTTCTGACTGCAAAGGGTACACTTTAATGACTTTTAACATATGTCAATGAAGCCACTACCACAATCAAGTTAATGGACATATCCATTACCTCAAAAGTTTTTTCATGTCCCTTTGTTTTTTGGTTGTTTTTTTTTAAAGATTTTATTGGGGAATTGGGGGAGGGGAACAGCATTGGGGAATCAGGGAAGGGGAACAGACAAGTTGCTGTCCTTTTGTTTCTCAGTCTAGTTGTGGAGGGTGTTGCTTCACTGGCCCATGTTGGTATTAACATTGCACTCTTCTCAGGTGAGGCAGTCGCTCGCCAGCCATTGGGCGGCTGCTCATGGCGGCTCATGGCAGCTCACGAAAGCTCATACCCACTGCCGGCCAGCCCCACTGCAGCCTACGCCATTGCCGGCGACTCATGGCAGTCCAGCTCCAGGTCGAGCTGCCGTTCATCTTAGCTTCAGAGGGCGCAGCATCAGTGGCCCTCGTGTGGGATCCAAACCGGGGCCCTGCTGCTCAGAGCTGGCGTCCCAAGCCAGCGCCTAACCAATGCACCACTCGGCTGTCATGTCCCTTTGTAATCCTTACTCTTCATCTCTCCCCATTCCCATACAACCACTGATTTACTTTATTTCACTATACATTTGTAGTGGGTCAAATGTTGGCCTCTCAGAAGGTATGTCCACTTGGAACCTGTGAATGTGACCTTATTTGGGAGATGTAATTAAGAATCTAGAGATAAACTCATGATGGATTAGGGCGGGTCCTCAATCCATTGACAAATGTCCTTATGAAAGAAAGAGAGAAGACACTGACTTGGTAATATACAGAGGTAGAAATTGGAGTGGTGCATCTACAAGCCAAAGATTGCCAAGTATTGCTGGCAGTCACCAGAAGAGGAATGCATAGAGTAGATTTTCCCCCAGAACCTGCAGAGGGGTCCAGCTCTACTGGCACCTTGATTTTGGACTTCTGGCCTTCAGAACTGTGACAGAATAAATTTCTGTTGTTTTAAGCCACCAAATTTGTGGTAATTTGTCACAGTAATCCAGTGAAATGGATACAAGATTAGTTTTCATTTTCTTGAATTTTATATAAATGGAGTCATACAGTATGTATTCTTTTTTAATATAGATTCTTTCACTCACCATATTTATTTTGAGATCCATCTTTATTGTTGCATGTATTAATAATTTACTTTTTATTAGTATTCCATTGTATGTATATACCATAGTTTGTTTATCCATTCACTTGTTGATGAACATTTGGTTATTTCCAATTTTTGGCTATTATAAATAAAGTTGCTGTGAACGTTTGTGTTAAGTCTTTGTGTAGACATATGATTTTATTTCTCTTGGATAAATTCCTAGAAGTTAAATGACTGGGTATATTTAACTATGTATTTGTATTTAATTAACTTTTTAAAGGATCTGCCAAAGTGCTTTTTGAAGACATTGTACCATTTTACATTCCTTCAAGTAGTATATCAGAGTCCCAGTACCGCCTCGCCCTGGCCAACTCTTAGTAGGGTCAGTCTTTTTAATTTTAGCCATGGGGCTGGTAGGTAGTGGTATCTCATTGTGGTTTTAATTTTCATTTCCCTAATGACTTAGAATATTGAGCAGTTTTTCATGTGCTAATTTGCCATCTGTGTATCTTATTTGCTAAAGTTATTCAGATCTTCAGCCCATTTTTAAAATTAGGTTTTTTTGTTTTCTTATTTAGTTGAGAGACTTTAAAAGAATCTATCTGTATACAAGTACTTCACCAGGTATATGATTTGTAAATATTTTTTTCTCTATCTCTGTCTTGTTTTTTCACTCCTTTATGTATCTTTCAAAGAGCCGAAAATTTTAATTTTAATAGTCCAATTTAACCAATTTTTTATTAACTGCTTTTTTGTGTGGTGTATCTCTGAGATCATTGTTTAATCAATGTAACAAAGGTTTTTTTTGTATGTTTCTTTAATTTTTGTATTTCAACAGGTTTACTGAGGTATAATTTGCATGTAATAAACTATACACATTTTAAAAGTTTTGACATATGTATACACCCATGAAACTACCTCCGTGAAGATAATGAATGCATTCATCACCCCTAATAATTTCCTATTGCCTCTTTGCATTTCTTCCCTCCTACCTTTCCCCATCTGCCTCTCTCAGCCAGTAGTTCACTTACCTGATTTCTGTCACTGTGGATTTATATTGTAGCTTCTAAAGTTTTATAGAAATTGGAATCATATACTATATACTCTGTTTTGTCTGGCTTATCTCAGTCAACACAATTATTTAGAGATTTACCCGTGTTGTATCATATAGCAGGAGTTTGCTCTTTTTTTTCCTTCTGTGTAATATTATATTGTGTAGATATACTACAGTTTGTTCCTCCATTTACCTGTTGGTGGATCTTTGGGTTGTTTTCAGTTTTGGGCTATCAAAAATAAAACTGCAGGGAACATATATGTATTGTTTGGACATACGTTTTTTTTTTCTCTTGGGTAGAAGTCCAGTAGTGGAATGGCTGGATCAGATGGTAGGTATATGTTTAACTTCCTAAATAAACATCTAAACCTTTTTTCCAATGTGGTTATATCATTTTATATTTTCACCATCAGTGTATGTGAAAATATAAAATAATATAACCACGTTGGAAAAAAGTGTATGTTTCTTTTTAAATATTTATTTTTAGAGTTTTAAATTGAGGTCTAAGATGCATTTTCAGTTGATTTTTGCATATGGTGCAAGGTGTGGATGAAAGTTCACTTTTGCCTGTGGAAATCCAGTTGTTTGGGATTGTTTGTTGAAAAGACTATCCTTGCTCCAGTGAATTTGCCTTTGTACTTTTGTCAAAAATCAGTTGTTGATATATGCCTGAATTTGTGTCTGCGCTCTATTCTGTTCTGTGATCTATTTTTTTGTCTTGATGCCATTACTGCACTATTTTTCATATTGAATCTTTATAATGAGTCCTGAAATCTGATCTCCCCCCCTTTTTTTATAGTTGTTTTGGCTATTTCAGATTTTTTACATTTTGATATAAATTCTGTAATTGCCGTTTTGGTTTCTAAATGTAAAAGCCTGCTGGAATTTTGATTTGGATTGCATTGAATGTGTAGCCCAGTGTGAAGATGGTTGACAGTATACCGATATTTTTTCACATCCTTTGTCATATTTATTTCTGTTTCATATTTTTAATACTGGTGTAAGTAGCATTGTTTTAAAATTTCATGTTCAATTGTTTATTACAAGTATATGGAATTACAGTTGAGTTTTCTATATTAGTCTTGTTTCTTCCAACCTTTTGAAACAATTATTATTTCTATTAGCTTTTTTGGTAGATTCCATCACATTTTCAAACTGTTGGGTTGTCGGAAAAGTCATGATGCATTTTTGCAACAAAAAACAGAAAAAATACATCATGACTTTTCCAACAACCCAATAGACTAGGGTTCCTCAAACTATGGCCTATGTATCACCCAGTTGTTTTTGTAAATAAAGCTTTATGAAACACAGTCTTGTCCATTTGTTATTGTATTGTTTATGGCTGCTTTCAGTCTACAATGGCACTGTTGGGTAGTTGTGATAGAAACCAAAGGGCGCACAAGCCTAAATTATTTACCATCTGTGTCTTTAAAGAAAAAGTGTGCTGACTTGTGATGTAGATTATAATATAGTCCACTAAAAAAACCCATTTTCTTTCTAACCTGGGTATATTATCTTTCTTTTTCTTGCTTTATTGCCCTGGCTAGGTCTTCCTGTGCCATTTTGAATATGAGTGGTGACCACAGGCATCCTGTCTGGTTACCAATTTTAAGGGGAAAACATTTGATCTTTCATCATTATGTATAATATTAGTTACAGTGTTAGCCACACTCTGAAAACTGGATGTAACTGCTACTTCTCATCACCCATTCTTGCTTTTTTGTATTACTGGATAATGGCCAATTGGCAACAGTGTGTTCATGTGCCTTACCCTAGCTGCAACAAAGACTGAGTGAAAGTATTTGGCATTTTCAGCCTATATTAGTGGTATGACCTCATAAATTAGATATTCCATAAATATAAGAAGTGAGTGCAGGAACGGGGTTCAAGATGGCAGTGTACTGAGATCCTGAACTCATGTCCTCCCAGGGACACACCAAACCTGCAGCTACATGTGGATCAATTTCCTCTGAAAAAGACCTAAAAACTAGTTGAACGGCTCCTCCATAACAAAGGCTAAAGGACCACACAGAGACAGGTAGGAGAGGCAGAGATGCAGTATCGCCAAAAACTCCACCCCCAGTGCAGCAACCTACAATAAAGAGGGATCTTAGAAATACAGAACTTCTCCCTAAGGACTGAAGGGTACCTCCTTGAAGGGAGCTTATAGACCTGTCTGGAACCCCAGTTTTTACAACTAACACCAAGGAGAAACCTCCAAATTGCCTGGTCTGGTTGCTAGTTTGGGTTATGATTGTAGTCCCACAGGAATGTATATATTTGCATACTTTAAAAGCTGCTACCTGAGCATCTAGCTTCCAGTCAGCCTGAACTAGGTGCTGACTGAGATCCCATCCTTTGGAATACTGACAGGGCATGGCACAACTTTAACAACTTGGACTTATCAAGAATAAGTCAGACTGCTTAAACAATCACAAAGGTTCCAGAGACCACCAAGAGCTTGGGCAAGGTTGAATGATAAGGCTCATTGACTACACAAGGCTACTCCTTCAAAACTGGGAGTGGTGGCTGTTTCGTGTGTGCGTGTGTGTGTGTGTGTGTGTGTGTGTGTGTGTGTGTGTGAAAGAGAGAGAGAGAAGCAAACATGGAAATAGAGGAATAAGCAAACATGGAAATAGAGGAATATGTTCCAAAAGAAAGAACAAGATAAAACCCCAGAAGAAAACCCTTAATGAAATCGAGATAAGTAATTTACCTGATAAAAAATTCAGTGTAATCACAAGATGCTAACAGTGTGAACTTCAACAAAAAGATAGAAAATATAAGCGAGTACCAAACAGAACTCACAGAGCTGAAGAATACAATAACTGAACTGAAAAATATACTAGAGGTATTCAACAGCAGATTAGATGAAACAGAAGAATGGATCAGCAGTCTGGAAGACAGGGCAGTGGAATTACCCAAACTGAGCAGCAAAAAGAAAAAAATGCTGTAAAAGGTGAAGATAGCTTTGAGACAACTTCAAACAGAATAACATTCGCGTTATAGGGGTCCCAGAAGAAGAGAGAGAGAATGAAGCAAAAAATGTATTTGAAGTAATAATAGCTTAAAACTTCCCTACACTGGTAAGCAAACAGACACCCAGGTCCAAGAATCCCAGAGAGTTCCAAATACGATGAACCCAGAAAGATTCACAGCAAGACACATTACAATTAAAATGTCAAAAGTTAGAGAGACACTTAAAAACAGCAAGAGAAAAACAGCTTGTTAAATACAAGGAAACCCCCATTAAACCACTAGCTGACCTTTGAGCAGAAATTTTGCAGGCCAGAAGGAAACACCATGATTTATTCAAAGTGACAAAAGGAAAAAAATTCCAACCAAGAATACTTTACCCCGCAAGGTTATCATTCAGAATTAAGGGAGAGTTTTCCAGAGAAGCAAAAGCTGAAGGAATTCATCACCACTAAAACAGACTTACAAGAAATGTTAAAGGGGCTTCTTTAACCTAACAAGAAAACATGAAAGTAAAAATCTCATTGGTCAATGCAAATATATAGTAAAAGTAGTGGATTAACCAATTATAAAGCTAGTATGAAGGTTAAAAGATAAAAATAGTAAAATTAACTGTAACAACAATTAAGGAATGCATAAAATAAAAAGTTGTAAAATATGACATCAAAAAACAAAACATGGGGTTGGAGGGGGGAAACTAGAATTTTTATAAGGAATTCATACTTAAGTTAATATCAACTTAAAATAGACTGTTATATACATAGGCTGCTATATGTGAATCTCATAATAATCACAAACCAAAAACTTATTGTAGATACACAAAAGATAATGAGAAAGGAATGTAAACATAACACTAAAGAAAGTCATGAAATCACAGGGGAAGAGAACAAGAGAAGAAGAAAGGAATAGAGAGGAACTACAAAACAGCCAGAAAACAATGAACAAAATGGCAATAAGTATATACCTATCAATAATTACTTTAAATATAAATGCACTGAATTCTCCAGTCAAAAGACATAAAGTGGCTATGCACAGGTAAGAAAACAAGGTTCATCTATATTTGCCCATAAGAGACTCACTTCAGATTTAAGGACACATACAGACTGAAATTAAGGAATGGAAAAAGATTTTCCATGCAAATGGAAATGAAAGGTGGTATACCTATACTCATATCAGACACTATAGATTTTAACACAAAAACAAATAATAAAAGACAAAGAAGGACATTACATGATGATAAAGGAGTCAGTCTAACAAGAGGATACAACATTTGTAAATATATATACATCCACCATAGATGCACCTAAATATATAAAGCAAATATTAACGGACTTAAAGGAAAAAATTGACAATAATAATAAGGAACTTTTAATACCCCAGTTATATCAATGAGAAGATCATCCAGATAGAAAATAAGTAAGGACACATTGGCCTTAATTGACACATTAGACTATATGGATTAATAGATATATACAGAACATTCCATCCAAAAGCAGCATATACACATTGTTCTTAAGTGCACATGGAATATTCTCATGTGAGGCCACAAAACAAGGCTCAGTAATATTAAGAAGATTGAAATCATATCAAACATATTTTCTGACCACAATGGAATGAAACTAAAAGTCAATTCCAAGAAGAAACTGGAAAATTGATGATTAAACAACATGCTACTGAACAACCAATGGATCAAGGAAGAAATCAAAGGGAAATCAATAACTATCTTGAGGCAAATGAAAATGGAAATACAACAATCCAATTATCGATATACAAAATCAATATTTAGAAATCTGTTGTGTTTCTATATGCTAATAATAAACTATCAGAAAGAAAATTAAGAAAACAACCCCATTTACAGGTGCATCAAAAAGAATAAAATACCTATGAATATATTTAACCACAAAGTAAAAGACCTGTGCACTGAAAATCAGAAGACATTGGTAGAAAAAATTGAAGACACGAATAATGGAAAGATATTCCATGCTCATGGATAGAAAAAGTTGACATTATTAAAATGTTTATACTACCCAAGTCAATCTACAGATTCATTTCAATCCCTGTCAAAATTCCCATGGCTTTTTTTTTATATATACAGAAATAGAAAAAATAATTATAAAATTTGTGTGGAATCACAAAAGACTCCAGATAGCCAAAGCAATTTGATATAGAAGGAAAAAAAAGTTGAAGGTTGCATGCTCCCTGATTTCAAAGTATACTGTAAAGCCATAGTATTTAAAACTATGGTATTGACTTAAAAACAGACATATAGATCTGTGGAGCATAATAGCTCAGAAATAAACCGATGCATATATTGTCAATTAATTTACAACAAAGGAGCCAATGATATACAATGAGGAAAGGACAATTTCTTCAATAAATGGTGCTGGGAAAACTGGACAGCTGCATGCAAAAGAATGAAACTAGACCAGTATCTTACACCATACACAAAAATTACTTCAAATGGATTAAAGACGTGAATATAAGACCTGAAATCATAAAGCTCCTAAAAGAAAGCTTAAGCAGTAAGCCCTGATATCAAGCTTGGCAGTGACTTTTTGTATTTGACACCAAAAGCAAAGGCAACAAAAGTAAAAACAAACAAGTAGAACTACATCAAACTAAAAGGCTTCTGTACAGAAGCCTTTTTTTTTTTTTAAAGATTTTTATTGGGGAATTGGGGGGATGGGAACAGTGCTGGGGAATTGGGGAAAGGGGAACAGACAAGTTGCTGTCGTTTTGTTCTTCAATCTAGTTGTGGAGGATGTTGCTTCACTGGCCCAAGTTGGCACCATCATTGCGCTCTTCTCTGGCGAGGCAGATCAGTCGCCGGCTTCTGGACGGCCGCTCACTGCGGCTGCTGGCCGCTCACGCTGGCTGCTGGCCACACACGGTAGCCCATGGCAATCCACTGCCACAGGGACTGCAGCCCACGCCGTCGCCGGCGACTCACGGCAGCCCAGCTCCAGGTTGAGCTGTTGTTCAGCATCTTAGCTGTAGAGGGCAGTGTCACTGGCCCTCATATGTGGGATCCGAACCGGGGCCCTCTGGCATCCCAAGCAAGTTCTTAACCATCGCGCCACTCGGCCGGCCCTGTACAGAAGCCTTTTAACAAAATGAAAAGGCAACCAACCAAATGGGATAAAATATTTGCAAATCATGTATTTGATAGGGGGTTAATATCCAGAATATATAAAGAACTTATACAACTCAATAGCAAAAAAACCCCAAACAATCTGACTTAAAAATAGGCAGAGGATCTGAATAGACATTTTTCCACAGGAAGACATACAGATGGCCAACAGGTACATGAAGTGATGCTCAGCATCAGTAATCATCAGGGAAACGTAATCAACACCACAGTGAGATTGCCTCACACCTGTTAGAATGGCGGCCTATCAAGCAAACAAGAAATAGCAAATGTTGGTGAGAATATGGAGAAAAGGGAATCCTTGTGCACTTTTGATGGGAATGTAAATCGGTGCAACTACTGTGGAAAATAGTTATGGAGGCTCCTCAAAAAATTAAATGTAGAAGTCCGATATCATCCATCTATTCCACTTCTCGATGTTATCTGGAGAAGATGAAAACGTTGATTCAAAAAGTTAGGTGCACCCCTGTGTTCATTACAGCATTATTTACAGTAGCCAAGATATGGACACAATCTAAGTGTCCATTGATGGATGAATGGATAAATTGTGGTATATATTATATAATGGAATACTACTCAGCCATAAAAAAGTAGGAAATCTTGCCTTTTGCGACAACATGGATGGACCTTGACAGTATTTTGCTAAGTTAAATAAGTCAGAGAGAGAAAGATAAATACTGTATGATTTCACTTATTTATGAAATCTAGCAAATGAAACAAATGAACAAACAAACCAAAACAAAACTCATATATATGGAGAACAGATTGGTGGTTATCAGAAGGTAAGAGGGTTGAAGGGGGTCGATTGTATTGTGATGGATAGTAATTAGTAATTAGACTTATTGTGGTGATTACTTGGTAGCGTATAAAGTGTTCAAACATTATGTTGTACACCTGAAACTAATATAATGTTATATATCAATTACCTTAATTAAATAAAAAATTGAGTTGAAATTTTTCACAGACTAAGAGAATATCAAATACCCCCTGCTTCCATCTTTCTAAAGGTATTTGTATTGTAGTGATAACATGTTCATGTTGTACAAAGACTAGCACGATTCATTTACTTTAATAAGGTTACAGTGTTGTGATGATTCATCATGAAGGAACTGAAAGTTGGAGATATAAACTCCATTTATAAAACGTTTCAGTGGCTCATTGCCAAGATTCCAAAAGTTGCTGAGTTCTAGCAGAGTAGGCCAGCTATTTCCTAAAGCTGTTTTTATCCTTTAGTTATGCCATTTCTTTACCCCTCTATCCAAAGAGTATCTTTCCTAGGACGATCTCAAATTCTACCACCTATGTCATCCCTGGGACACAGTGTTTTTATTTTTCTTTTGAACATCTATAGTATTTACTTATTTCCAATCATTCAGAGAGTCTTTTAGTAAATAGAGGAAGAGGAAATACTTATGTGCTATTATGTGGCCTGCATTATCCTGATCTTAAGACCAGAGTAAAACTTTACAGGAAAAGAAACTACAGGCCAGTATCCCTAGTGAAAATAGATAAAAACATATACTTAACAAAATATTAGCAATTTGAATCTAGCAATATATAAAATAGGTAATGTACTATGACCAAGTGGGCTTTATCCCAGAAATACATGGGTTATTTAACACTCAATACGAGAGAGAAAAATATGTAGTCAGAGATGACTTCTAAAATGGTGACACGACATGCTCTGCAGACCCTCTTCCCAGTAAAACCCATGTAATTGGTAAAAGTTAAATATGCACACAAATCCCAACCAACCATTTAAAGTCTCTGGGAATGGTTCGAAGGTCATGTTCCAAATGAAGAAACATTTATTCAAGAAAGTCTACTAAATTGCAGTCAGAACAGTGAGTCTGGCATTTGAGCCATGGCCTGCTCTCTCTTTCAATGGAAGCAATGGAAGCAATACCCCAAGGTTCAGTCAAGCACACAGGCTTCATCCTGCATCCCATTCCCTCAGCTCCCAGTCTAAGTCTGTGGTTTTCTCCAGAAGGGGCAGGATGCTGGCATTTTTTATTTTTTCCCAGCTCCATGCTACAGAAGCTGTACTCCATGCAAGAACAGGTAAGAGGTCTGGGTCTCTATTCCTCCACCCAGTCCACCTCATAGGGGGAAGGAAGCACTGCCCCAGGCGCATCAGGCTGAGACTGTTGGGGCCTCAGTAGCCCTCAGCACAGCTTGCTAGTAGGGTGGAAGTTTCACACTGGGAGGGGAGGATGAGAAGACTTGAAATGACTGCACCCAACCAGTACCCACTCATAAATAGGGGTGTCACTCTAAGATAAGCTGGCCACTCTTTCTACTGCCACCCCCAAAAAAGTGGTACAGAAATTTTGCGTAGGGGGCAAGACATGTCATAAGAGCAGAGAGCTCTGAAACTCTCCCAAGGGAACTGACTTTATTTGGAACAGAGGTGGGAAAGTTCAGGCCTTAAGGGTGCTCAAAAACTGGTGATTTTGATGGTAGGCAATTAAGAGAAGACTCAGTTCCATGGATCCAATAAGACAAAGTGTAGACTAGCCAGACAGGATTTAATTGGTAAGACTAGAGCAATTTATGCCCAGTTCACTGTTGAAAACAATAGAGCAGTGAGCTAGCAGTTGGGGGGCAGTTGACAACTGGGGGTGATACCAGCAGAGGCAGACAACAGAGAAATCAAGTAAAGAGACAAGGAGGGCCCTGCCCAAACTCCTGCCGTCCCACAGTATCTGTGTGCATGCCCGAGGCTGTGTCCTTTGATGAGCAGCATCGGAAGCTGTGAGCGAGGTAGACATCACTAAAATAGTCCAGCCAAGACATTAAAGAAATAAACAAGCAAACCACAGCAATTATCCCTGGAGGACTAGGAGATCAGTATGCAGATTTAATAAATATATTATCTAAAATGGACAGTTTTAAACCAAAACTCATGAGACATGCAAAGAAATAGGAATGTATGTTTCATACATAGGAAAAAAAGCAGGAAATAAAAAACTGCCTTTGTAGGTGTTCAGATAATAGACTTAATTGTACCAATTACAAGGCACAGAGTGTCAGATTGGATCAAAAAGCAATACTAAACAATATGTTTATAAGAAACCCACTTTAAGTATAAGGATATACATAGATTAAAAGTAAATTGATGGAGAAAGATATGCCATGCTAATACTAATCAAGAGAATGCAGGAGTAGCTGTGTTAATTTCAGACAGATAGGACTTCAGAGGAAGGAAAGTTACCAGGGATAAAGAGAGGCAATATGTAATGGTAAAGGGGTCAGTTCTCTTAAGAACACATAATGATCCTTAACCTGTATATACCTAAAGAGAGAGTGTCAAAACATGTGAGGCAAGAACTGATAGAACTACAAGGAGAACTACATGAATCCACTATTATAGTTGGAGACTTCAACACCCTTCTATCGGAAATCTCTAGTAGGCAGAAAATCAGTGAGGAGGTAGCTGAGCTCAGTGCATCAGTCTCCTGTGGATATGTGTAGACTGCTTTATCTAGCAGCAGCAGAAGACACATTCTTCTTAAGCTCATGTGGAACATTCACCAAGATAAACCACATTCTGGGCCTCAAAACACACCTTAGCAAATTTAAAAGAATGGAAACCATACAATGTCTGTTCTCAGACCACAATGGAATTGAACTAGCAATCAGTAATAGAAAGATAGTTGGAAAAGCCCAGTATGCTTTGAGATTAAAAACATATTTCTAAATAGCACATGGGTCAAAGAAGAAATCTCAAGAGAAATTCAAAAACATTTTGAACTATTAAAAAGAAGCTTAAGGAATGGCAGGTTGAAATAAGGAGAGCATTTATTTGTTAAGATATGTGTTTCTCATCCTGGCATGTACTTTTATTTTTTCCTCTCTCAGACTCTACATGGCTGTATTACAAAAAGCACAAATTAGCATTTACTGAGTACTCACAAGTATTTGGGGGAATTTTTTTATGTTTAGGAAAAAAAATACTCAAAAAATCTTTTTCAAACAGGTATACAATTATAATTTAATACGAGAACAGAAATTACATATCTGAATCCATTCAAAATGTTTACCTTTCATGGTCATTTTTACTTTAAGGAAGAGCCAGAAATCTCATGGTGCCAGATCCAATGAATAAGGTGGATGAGGACACACTATAATGTTTTTATTTGACAGAAATTGCCATACCAGAAGTGATGTGTGACATGGAGCCTTTTTTGTGACTAAAAAAATACAATGGATGCTGCTGCTAAGTGCCATCCAACAGAAAGGCAGGCATCTTCTATACGGGAAGTGGCGCTCCAACCTTAGTAACAGTGTGCCACAAGTTTCAACTTGTTCAGTATAGTCAGTTGGGTGTGAGCTATGGTTGAGAGAAGGTGTGTTTAAAGTGTGCTGTAAATCGTCCTCCATCATGACAATGCTCTGTGTCACACATTGCTTCTGGTATGGCAGTTTCTGTCAAATAAAAACATTATGGTGTGTCCTCATCCACCTTATTCATTGGATCTGGCACTGTGCAACTTCTGGCTCTTCCCCAAACTCAAAATGATCCAGGACATTGAGGCAGCCACGACAGTGTAAGTAAAGGCACTCACGAAATAGGACTTCCAGAACTGCTTCAGAAAGTGGCAAGAATGATGAAATAACTGTGTTCAAAGTGAGGGGAAGTATTTTGAGGGGGACTAATGGTAATGTGTCTTCTGTAATAATTTTTTTTAATTTAAATTTTCACAGTATTGTTTGGCCACACCTTGTATATGTGCCATCTTCTTATTCTAATCTTTGATGGTTGTTCTTTGCATGTAATTCATACCCTCTTTCATTCCTATCACAGAAATTGTAACTTTGGTACAGATAAGTCAACTTAAATTGCCACAATTAATTTTCTAGTTCTAAACATCAGAGAAAACAGATATGTGATAAATGAGTTGTATGATTACATGAGAGCACTGAAAAATTACTTATGATATACCTCTTTCTCATATTTGTCTGAGAAAATTGGGTTCTATTTTGGGGCAGATCAAATTTTTTCACTTAAAACTTTATACTTCAGCTATAAATGGCAATTTACACCCTGTACTCACTGATCTCTACTTTTTAGAGTAAGATGTTTTAAAATTAAATGTAGTGATAAAATTATTTTCTAGGAAATAAAAGCACTTGGTATACATTATCACTAAGGAAAAAAGTAGGTAATTAGTTATAATTTTGGTTGCCAAATTATGGATCTTTCTAGGGCCTTAGACTCTCACTGTTTCTCGAGAGTTCTTATTTTAATTTCTGTTTCTTAAAATGAATAACTTTGCTTTTGCTCTGCTTTTTTTTTTTTTTTAAAGATTTTATTGGGAGACTGGGGGGAGGGGAACAGCGCTGGTATCCGGGGAAGGGGAACAGACAAGTTGCTGTTGTTTTGTTCTTCAGTCTAGTTGTGGAGGATGTTGCTTCACTGGCCCAAGCTGGCACCATCATTACGCTCTTCCCGGGCGAGGCAGATCAGTTGGGACGGCCGCTTACGCTGGCTGCGGGCTACACATGGTAGCTTATGGCAGCCCACTGCAGCAGGGGACTGCAGCCTACACCGTTGCCGGCAACCCACAGCAGCCCAGCTCCAGGTGAGCTGTTGTTCAGCTTCTTAGCTGTAGAGGGCAGTGTCACTGGCCCTCATATGTGGGATCCGAACCGGAGCCCTCTGGCATCCCAAGCCAGTTCTTAACCAACGCGCCACTCGGCCGGCCCACTTTTGCTCTGCTTTTGATTATGTGATTTGAAAAGTTATTTTTAAAAAAATATTTAAAACTTCAGATTATGTTTGACATCATTTTTCTTCTATAGTGGAGTTTAATTATATTTGGTAGTCTTGAAATTTTTAATTTTTAATTTCTTATAAATTAGTTTAGGATAATTACATTTTAAACTACAACTAAATTGAATGAAACTTTTACTTGAGTATTCCAAATTGGGCTACTACCCTCTGGACCTCTTCCAAGTAAGAGAAACATGGAAGCAAAACCCAAAAACTCCCTAGAAATCTACTGGGAACGGAAACTTTATCATAACTGACAATTTTCTTGGTGTTAGATCATCTCATGCTTCATTAAATATATCTCCTTCTGCAGCAAACCTCAAAAATATGTACTGGGTCACATATAAAGTATAGAATTATGCTGAAATGAAAGCAATTGTTAAATGCCTTCCATGTCCATAGTGCTAATACTTTTTGAAGGGAGAAAAAGGATGAAATATTGGACCTTCTTTTTCCCCCGCCTCTCCCCCCAAATTATCTGTATTCGAAACATTAAATAGTAATTAATTACAGTAAAACCTTGGATTGCGAGTAACTTGGTTTGTGAGTGTTCCACAAGACGAGTGAACATTTCTAATACATTTTAACGTGGTGAATTAGTGATGTCTTGCAATACAAGTAGTTTGTTTCCAGAACGAATTGTGCTCGCAAATCAAGGTATTACTGTATTTGCATTTATTGTGTACATTGGGCATTATTCCTGAGTTCTTAACTTACTTGGAAACATTCATTTCAGTTCATTGTGTCTGTATGAAGCACTTTCTGTATGTACAGAATTGTGCTAAGCAATATGGATACTTTTTGTTAATGCACAATTATTGGGGTGACAAGCCTACTGAATACAGAAAATGGCATATAGTATAGTAAATGATATATAGAGGCTAGGATAATTAGGGAAGACTTCAAATAGAGAAGAGTAGTAATCAAGTAGATTACTGACACTTCTTGAAAACCATGGACAAGTTCACAGGAAAGTTTGTTACATTTGATCTGGAGATTTCTTCCTTCTTTTAGCTCCCTTAGGATCTGTTGTTTGTGCCACTCATTTGGCAGCAAGTATATGTTATTTTATATTGTGTTTTGCCTTTTAACATTTATCTATCTAGTCCCAAACTGGATTGTATTCCCCCAAAGTGAAGATAGTGTTGTACTTCATTGTGCTTAATTTGTAGCATATCTTGCATATAGTAGGTACTCAGCGATGCTTCAGTTATATCATTTCTAGAAGTTGATGAGTTTCCAATAATTATTTCTCAAATACTGTTTTCTTGTATTTTCCTGCATGATAGCTGCAGTACCATAAAAGTTAGGTTTCTTAGTAGAAGCTCCTTTTTCATAGCTCCCATAGCTGGAAATTCAAGAAGGGGGAAAAGGATGTGTATTTGACTTAGCATACCTGCCTCATGCTTGGCACTTAGAAAGCAGGACGTTATTTTTGGATTATTTAATTATGCCAGGTTCTGATAATTTTGCGAGTTCATTTTTCATAGTAAATTTATATCTGTTAGGTGGACATGGTCCCTTCTACGTGGGGGCAGCATTTGAGTGAGCCCTGTCAATTCTTCTTTCACTAAGTTTATATATCTAATTGTGGTAAGATATACATCACATAAAATTTACCATTTTAAGTTCAATGGCATTAAATTTGGTTATATTGTACAACCATCATCACTACTATCCATCTATAGAATCTTTACATCATTCCTTACAGAAACTCTGTATTCATTAAAGAATAACTCCTCATTCTCCTTCCTCACCCCAGCCGCTGGTAACCACTATTCTATACTTCCTGTTTCTATGAATTTGACTTTTCTAGATATCTCATATTAGTGGAATCATACAGTATTTGCCATTTTGTGTCAGTCTTATTTCACTTAGCATAATGTCTTCAAGGTTCATCATGTAGCGTGTATCAGATTTTCATTCCTTTTTGAAGCTGGACAATACTTTATTTTATGTACATACTGAATTTTGTTTATCTGTTCATTCGTTTATAAACATTTGGATTGTTTCTACCTTTTGGCTATTGCAAATAATAATGCTGAGGACATTGGTGTACTCATTGAGTTTTTATTTCTGAATGTTCCCATTTCTTCCCATCCACTTCTAGTTGATACAATTCTTATGAAAATATGTTTTAAATAACTCAAAATGTCATTAGTTTTGTCTTGGTCTGGCCTATAGACCAGAATCTCTTTAAAAGGTGATTTTATTATATTAAAATGTATTGATTCTTTAAAATTTAACTCAGTAAACAATCCTATTTCTTTCATTTCCAGATTTTTTGGGGGTACCTCTGTACAAAATATTATGTGCCCTCTGTACACATAATGTTTGCTTACAAGAAGTATAAATAAAGTGCTCTGGGTATCCGAGGAAACAATAGTTATTTTAATTGAAGTAAATCGGACATATTTGTAGAGAAAGTGAGATTGAGTTAAGGCTTGAAAGATTATGTAGTACTTTGATGAACAATTGGAAGATGAAGCAGGCATTCAAAAAAGGAACATTTTGAAAGATACAGAATCAAGGAAGTCCCAGATATGTTTGAAAACAGTGAAAGCTTTATTGGCATATAGTTGTTTAGGCTGAAGACATATAATAAGAGAAAAATATGGAAAATTTCTGTAAGAAAGCCTTTGAGTATTGGGCAATGGAATTTGGTTTATTTAATTAAAGACCTTGTTACTTTGGGATCCAGGATGAGTATTAAGGTCTGTGACACAGAGTGGCTAAGAACTAGCAAACAGTATGAAGTGGACTTATAGTTTAAGGGAAAAGTAATAGATTGTGAGAAGGTGAGAAAGTGGGGGCTAGGAAGAGGGAAAGGTCAGAGTTTGATGTCTTAGAAGTGGAATAATTTCATATTATAATGAGTCTTAACATTAGACCTTGCTAGTGAGTAATTGAAAAGGAGTAGGAGTAGAAAGTGATTTGAGCATATTAACTTATTAATTAAGCAAACATTTAATTTACTCTGTTCCAGGCAGTGTCCTAGGCTATGATGATTAATAAATAAATAAAACACAGCTTTGCTTTTAAGGGCCTTACTCTTGTAAGTAGCTTTTTTTTCCCCCGTAAGTTTTCTGTAGCCTAATTCCTTAAAAGATTTATGAGTAAAATTTTCATATGAACAGAAAACAAATTAGCTCCTAAACAAATTTATTCCTAAATAAATTTATTATTTTAAAAAAACCTACATTATAATGATTTTGGTATACAAAATCATGGGGTTATATAATTTCACTGTTTTAAGGGGATAAAGTATTCTAAGTTCTCAAAGTTCTGGAAATATTTATTTTCATGTGGTTTTTAATTGAAGTATAATAAACCGTACATATTTAAAGTATACAGTTTGAGTTTTGACTTGTGTACACCCATAAAAATTTTGACATAATAAAAAAATATATATATATGGGTCATCTCCTAAAAGCTTTTCTTTCCCTGCCTTATATTGTCAGGCTTCCTGTCACTATAGATTAGTTTGCATTTTTTAGAACATTTAATATAAATAGAATCATGCAGTATGTATTTTTTTTGGTCTAGTTTCTTTCACTCAACATTATTTTGAGATTCATATTTGTTATTGCATGTATCAATAAATTATGTTTTTCTCTTGCTAAGTAATATCTCACTTCATGTACATACCACAATTTTATCCATTCGCCTGTTGATGAACCTTTGGTTATTTCCATTTTTCGGCTATTATAAATAAAGCTGCTAAGAACATTTGTGTAAAGTCTTTATGTTTACACATGATTTCATTTCTCTTGGGTAAATTCCTGAAATTTGACTAACTGGATCATATGTTAGGTGTATATTTAACTTTTTGAGGAAACTGCTAAAGTGTTTCCCAAACACATTTTACCAATTTACATTCTTATAATCACTGTATAAGACTTCTAGTTGTCATACATCCTGGCCAACACTTGGTAAACTCAATCTTTTTAATTTTAGCCATTTTAATAAGTGTGTATTGGTATCTTATTGTGATTATTTGCCATCTGAAATATGTTCTTTGGTGAAATATCTGTTCTAATATTTGCCCATTTAAAAAATTTAGTTGTTTCCTTATTGAATTACAAGAAAAGTTCTTTATATAGTCTCAACGCATTTATGTTTTTTTTGTAAATGTTTCTCCTAATGTGTAGCTATGTTTTCATTTTCATAACATTGTCTTTTGAAGTGCAGCTTTTTGTGTGTGTGTGAAGTCCACTTTATACATTTTTTCTTTTGTGTTTTTTGGCATCATATCTAAGCTTTGTCTAACCTAAGGTCATAAATATTTTCTTTTATGTTTTCTTCAGGCAGTTTTATAGTTCTAGCCTTTCCATTTAGTTCTATGATCCATTTTGGGTTAATTTTTGCATATTGTGAAAATTATGGTTTAGGGGTTATTTTTGTGGACATGGGCATTCATTTAATTGTTCCTGTGCCATTATTTGAGAAAATATCCTTTTTCTATTGAATTGCCCTTATGAAAATTTAAGTGTTCATATATGTATGCTCCTGTGTCTGGACTCTGTCTGTTCTGTTCCATTGATACATGTTTCTGTCTTTAAAGTCATGAAATCTGGTACTATGAATTTCTATTTTTTCCTTCTTTTTCAAAATTATTTTGGTTATTCTAGTTCCTTTGTATTTCTATATAAACTTTAGAATCAGCTTGCAGATTTGTACAAAAAACAATCCTATTGCAATATTAATTGGGATTGTATTCAATCTATTGATCAGTTTGGAGAGAATTAACATATTAATGAAATTAAGTCTTCCAGCCCACTAACATAGTGTATCTATTTCTTAAGAGCTTTTTTATTTCTTCCTTTTTTTTTTGCATATAGATTCTGCACATATTTTGTTAAATTTATTCCTAAATAATTCATGTTTTCTGATGCATTTATAAGTGGTACTTTAAAAATATTGTCTTTGTGGGCTGGCAGAGTGGCTCAGTTGGTTAAGAGAGCTTAAGACCGCAAGCTCTGAGCAACAGGGCTGCCGGTTCGATTCCCACATGGACCAGTGACACTGTGCCTCAGCTGAGCTGCCGCTGAGCTGCCAACAGGTGGCAGGATGGCTCAGCTGGGGAGAGCATGTGCTTCGAACAACAAGACTGCCTGTTCAATGGTGGGCTATGCCCGCCCGCAGCTAAGACTGAACTCGGCACCTTGAGCTGAGCTGCCACCCGGATGGCTCAGGGGATAGAGTGTGCTTTCTTTTTGTTTTTGTTTTTTTTAGCTGAGCCATCCTGCCACCTGTTGGCAGCTCAGTTTGGACCAGGACTTGAACCGCCGTTGCTAAGAGCTCGCACTTTTGAGAGAGCTCTTAACCAACTTAGCCACTCAGCCGACCTCAGAGCATGTGCTGTTAACAACAAGGCTGCCAGGTCGACTCCCGCATGGGATGTTGGCAATGCCTACCCACAACTAAGATTGTAACACAGCACCTTGAGCTTAGAGGCCAAGAGCTGTTGATGGGCAGCCATATGGCGACTGGTGCCCTCCATAACAAAGACTGAAGAATAATGACTTGGCTGGTCCTCCTCCCCAATTCCCCAACACTGTTCCCCTCCCTCAATTCCCCTATTTAAAAAATAAATAAATAAATAAATATATATATATATATATATATATATATATATATATATATATATGTGTGTGTGTCTTTGTGTTTTGCACCCTTGCTCACTTATTAATTGTAGTAGTTTTTTGTAGTAGATTCTTTGGGATTTTTTATGTAAATAGTTATGTGGCTTATAAATAGAGGAGACAGTTTGTTTCTTCCCTTCCAATTTATGTGCCTCCTTTCCTTTATTTGTTGCACTTATTGTATGTACATCCACCACAATGTCAGTAGTAGTAGTAATGAAAACATATATCCTTGCCTGTTTCATATTTGAGGCCAAAAGCATTCAGTGTTTGGGCTGGCCGAGTGGCGCGTTGGTTAGGAGTTGGCTTGGGACGCCAGCTCTGAGCAGAGGGCCCTGGTTCAGATCCCACCTGAGGGCCAGTGACACTGCCCTCTACAGCTAGATGGTAAACAACAGTTCAAACTGGAGCTGGGCTGTTGTGAGTCATCTGCAGTGGCGTAGGCTACAGTGGGGCTGCAGTGGGCTGCCGAAAGCTACTGTGAGTGGCTGGGCAGCAGGCGTGAGTTTTTGTGAGCCGCCGTGAGTGGCCATCCAATGGCCGGCAAGCGACTGCCTCACCCGGGAAGAGCACAATGATAATACCAACATGGGCCAGTGAAGCGACATCTTCCACAACTAGACTGAAGAACAAAAGGACAGCAACTTGTCTGTTCCCCTTCCCCGATTCCCCAATGCTGTTCCCCTCCCCCAATTCCCCAATAAAATCTTTAAAAAGGAAAAAAAGATAAAAGAAAACATTCAGTGTTCATCATCACATACAATATTAGCTTTAAGTTTTGTATTGATAACTTTTTTAGCTCAGAAAGTTTCATTGTTTCATTCCATTTTCATTCCATTATTAAATCACAAATGGGCGTCATTTTTGTCAAGCGCTTTTTCTCTATCAAGCAAGCTGATCATGATCTTTTTCTTCAGTCTCTTGATATGGTAAATTACACTAAATAAGTTTTTAAATATTGAATTAGCCTTGAATTCCCAGGATAAACTCCACTTAATAGGATCTATTATTCTTTTACATATTGCTGGTTACAATTTGTTAATATTTTGTTGGGGAGTTTTCCTCTATATTTATGAGGGCTATTAATCTGTAGTTTTCTTGTTATGTCTTTGTCTGGTTTTGGTCTCAAGATTATGCTTGCCTCAAAAAAAGTTTTGATACATTTCTTCCTTTTCTATTTCAGGAAATCATTATGTAGAATTAATATTTTAATCTTCCTGAAATATTTATTTGAATTTATTCATGAAGCTGTAAGGCCTAGGACTTTTTTTGTTGGAAAGTTTTAAACTAGAAATTCAAAGATGTGGGACTGTTCAGGATGTCTGTTTCTCCTTTAGTGTCTTTTAAAAAGTTTATCCTTTTCATCTGAGTTAGTGAGTTTATGGGCATGAAGTTATTTGAAATACTCCCTTATTATAATATTAATTTTTGTTGTATCTGTATTATTTTTTTTATCCCTGATATAGACAATTTGTGTCTTCTTTCTTTGGTTAGTGGCTAGAAGTTTATAAATTTTACTGAACTTTCAGAGAACCAACTTTTGGTTTCATTGACTTTATTGTTTATCTGTTTTCTTTTTCTTTTCTTTTTTTTTTTACCCCCCTCTGATATTTATTATTTATCTTATTCTGCTTCTGATTCACACTCTTGAATACTTGAGGGGGAACCCTCTGCAAAAACCCTCTGAAGTTTTTTTCTCTCTGAGCGTTTCCCTCTGCTGTAGTACTCTGCAAACTCTAGTTCCCTTGGTTTTTCTGGATATCTGGTCTGTCTTCTCAACTCAGGGAGTCTGTTGGACTTTATCCCTCTCTGAACTGCAATCTGGAAACTCATTGTGGGAAACTGGGGCAATCAGAGGGGTCACCTCACCTCTCATGGATCCCTGCCCTTTATTGCCTGATGTCTAGTGTCTTGAAAACTGTTTTAAATATTTTGCCTAGTTTTTGTCTTTTTTAGAAAATCTGTTTCTGGCAGAAGATTAGCTCTAGTACCCTATTACTTCATCTTGGTCTATCATTTTAAATTTTGTTTTATCTAGATTGTAAACTCTTAAAGGTAAGAAAGCTTTTGTACCCCTTTCCAGTATGTAGTACAGGGCCTTGTACTCAGTGCTTAGTGTGAGTTTGATTTATTACTTGAGTTCACTTGAATTGGATGGAAGAGAGAGATAAAGCAGAAGAATAAAGCTACCATCTGACTGTACTTCCCATGCCTGTCAAATGAACTCTGTCTGGAGCCCTGGTAATAGAATATCTATATTCTACTCCTGTCAGACAACTCTAGCCCTTACAGCTGGATTACTGGAACTATCCGTCTTACTCCCACCAGATACAATCTGACCCAACTGGTCCATTTATCCTTAGTTTCATAAGAATGTGTAATTTGATAGACTGGTAGGATAGACTGAGAAAGGGGAGAAATCTATGATTTCTCAAAATCACGGATTAAGAAACAGTCTCAAAAAATTTTCTCTTGATGCTGACTCCAAATGTCCGGTTTTGTTATTAATATGAAAATTGATTTTTCTTTTGTTCTCAGATTTTCAGCAATTATTGTTTCTTCACCATTTCATTCTGTCCCTTTTTCCTAAACTCATATTACATGACTATTAGAGCTTTTCAATCTGTTTTATATATCTTTTAGCTGTGATTTCGATTGAGTTGTTTTTTCTGACTCTGTGCTGAGTTTTTGATGAATGCATCAGGACTATCTTCTAATTCAAGAATTTTCTCTTTATCTAGAGAAGTGTTTATTTCATCTATTTATTTTTGTTTCAATGACCATTTTTATTTTAGAATTTTCTAATTGAGTTCTCTTCATACCTACTTTTCTTCTCCTGCTTTTGTTTTCATTATTTCTTATTCATTTTCAATTGAAGTTTTACTATCATTTATCTTTGAACATTCTATATGAACTTATTTTAAAATATTTTTGTTACTTATTTCTGTAAAATTAATTTCATACAGAGTAAATCCACTCTCTGTTTATTCTTTTTGATGGCTGTAATTTTAGCATTAGATTTCCCCGTACGATTTATATTGTTTGCAGGCTCATTTTGTGTGGGAGTTATTTTTCTGCTGTGATTTTTCTCTTCCCTTCCTCCCTCTCTTCTTATACCTGTCTGTCTCTAGGTGTTCAGTTAACTTTCACTTTAACTCTCTATCCTTATTTCAGAACCAAGTCTTATTCCAGAATTTCAGTGATTTTTATCACAAGTTATATTGGAGAGATGACAAACATTTGGTACTTCGGTTCAATTTCTGGTAATAGGTCAATGGGTTATGTCAGCACTCTCTCCCTCCTCACCGCTTGGGCAGGCATTTTTCTAAAAGCCCCAGGTGAAGGTTGACTGCTTGTATTTGTGTGTTTTCTAGCCTCCTTTTTTGAACCAGCTTATTGCTTAGAGGCCACGGCTGGTGTGGTACTAAACTCTGTCACTCCTACTTAAAATCTATAATCAATAGGCCTGAGCTTTTAGCGGTTTACTTTAAAAACAAACAAACAAAAAACCAATTTCTGTTTCATTACTGACCACTGGAGATGTTTATCTTGTTTTTGAACCTGGCTGTGCCTTTTGTTATCTTTGCATATATTTTATATGTGCTATGCGTGTTTTTGGTATACCGCTAGTGATCAAAGTTTCACTGTTATGCCAGCCTGATTTGAAGTCACATTCCTATGTTAGTAAATTTTGGAATAAATATACCCGGCTTAACTCCTCCTGATTCTCAATGGACCAGAGAGGAGAAGTCAGGATTATAAATCAAATGTTATTTTTTTTACTGGTCCTCTGCAATAGATAATACATAAATGGTTTTTTTATAGAGTATTGCAAAATTGTGATTGCTTAGTTTCAGTCAAAATTTTGTGAATTAATTCTCCATGAATTTCTGCTCCCCAAGTCTTCTAAACATTGTGGTACAAAGGCACATTATTAACCTGGAAATCTGAGGTCCTGGAGCCTACCTGGGTGGATTTGGGCACATTATTTAACCTTTCTGTATTTCAGTTTCCTTCTCTATAAAACAGGTAGGTATAATATCTGCTTTCATTATCTCATGGGATAGTTGTGTCATTGTAGAAGATAATAGAGTCAAATTTAAAGTTTTACTTATCACCTGTTTGGAGGGAGACACATTGCAAGGTTCTAGAGAAGTAATTGGATAAAGCACAGCTCTATAGTTATTTATAATATAGTGGACATACAGCTTGTTTTATAATCAGTTGTAATATAAGGTAGACTATGATAAATGCTCAAATACAGTTATTAAAAAACAAATTAAAAGGATCCCCTCAAAAAGGAGAAATTGAGCTTCAGGAAGAGAGCAAAAACTTCACTGAGTAAGCTGATCTTTGATCTAAAGCCCTGATGCTTTAAAAATGCCAGGGTGCTATGTAAACATAAGGTGTGCTGTTAGTGTATTTTATATGCCAAACATTTTCCCATGATCTAATCTGACTGGAGACCACTTAGCTATTTCTTTTTTTCCTTTTTTGTTTGCTATGTAGGTCAAACCTTGCTATTGAATCTTTATTCTTATTGGTCCTGGTTCTTGGGTCTAGACACACTCTATTTAGGTATGGCAGCCAATCTTTCTTGTGTGAATAAGTGATTTGGATGTTGTTTTTTCAAGGGAAAAGTTTTCTCTTTGTAGGAGTTCAGACAATTAAGTTGGTGAACTTGTTACAATGATGTTGCTAACCTTTTTGATATCAGATGGATTATTCATTATGAATTTGTATCAACTGGACAAACAGTTAATCAAGTTTACTATTTGGAAGTGGTGAAAAGGCTATGTGAAAAAGTTAGATGACCTGAACTTTATGCCAACAATTCATGATTCTTGCATCATGATAATGCACCAGCTCACACGGCACTGTCTGTGAGAGACTTTTTAGCTAGTAAACAAATAACTTTATTGGAACACCCTCCCTACTCGCCTGATCTGGCCCCCAATGACTTCTTTCTTTACCCGAAGATAAAGGAAATATTGAAAGGAAGATATTTTGATGACATTCAGGACATCAAAGGTAATGATGGTCATTCCAGAAAAAAAGTTCCAAAATTGCTTTGAAGGGTGGACGAGGCGCTGGCGTTGGTGCATAGCTTCCCAAGGGGAGTACTTCAAAGGTGACTGTAGTGATACTCAGTAATGAGGCATGTAACAATTTTTCTAGGATGAGTTCACTAACTTAATTGTCCAACCTCATATGTTTTGTTTTTTGATAATGTATTTATTGTAAAGAAGACTTTTTCCCCTCCAGCCTGCTTTTCAAAGATTGCTACCTCTAATTTCCATGGAAACACCCATTTGTTATTATCCAGATACTTTTAGAATGCGCTTTTGCAGTGGAACATTTTGTTCTGTTTGCTGTAATTTTTTTTCAAGGGACAAAGATAAACAGCTTAAACAGATAACCATCTCTGGTTGCTGCTTCTAACAATAATATTTAGCAGCCAGTGAATAGTCTGCAAGTGCCTTTCTCAGAACGGCTGCATTAAGTAAATAAGCAATAAATATTCTGGGTGACTGATAAATGATAGAATTTAAAGCTAGTTAACTGCCCATATCAGGCTAAAACATTGTTTTTCTGTTTTGGTAAATAATGCTCATCTTGTTTAGACAGGTCTTATCAAATACAGTGTTAGCATTTCATACCAAACATATTTTGATAAAGCTTATGAAGCTAAAACTAACAAATTTTGAACTGCTTGAATCATATTTCATTAGTTTCCTTAAATGAATAGTTTGATTTATTTCCAGATCACAAGTTACACTGTATCTTGTGTTTTGAAGAATGGTAGCTTGTATGTAGTGTTGCAAACAGTCATGATTTACAGTAAAACTTGGGTTATTTTTGCCATCGAAATCTCAGCCATGAATTGAATTGATCCTTGGAGACATACTTTCATTTGATCCTTGACCGCCAACGCATTTTAATACAGGTGTTTTGTGAAGTTTACCCACTTAATATTTGATGTGTTTATATCAGGTACCACTGTAATTTGAAGTGTTATTCTTTTGCAAGCTTTATAGTACAAGCCACCTAAGGGATGTCGCCATCGCCAGCACCCTTGCCTGGGTTCACAAAAGAGACAGCTACTATACACACATTTCAGGTTCATGCATTTTCTTAAATCACCTTATGCTTAAGTAACAGCAGTGCATTATTGGAATCACCAGGAACACTGCAAAGTAAACTCCCACAGGGTAGGGATTTTATCTTGGATACACTATTTTCAGTGCTTGACACATACTAGTTGTTCAATAAACTAATTGAATTAATTGCCATTAGCCTCAGGGTCATCATCACTACACCTATTGCTTCTAGAAATACTGATGCACAGGACCTGAATCCTGTCCAACAACGGCCTTCCGTTCCCTTTACTGTCCCACCCCTTATGTCTCAGGCGAGAGGTTCCCTCAGTTTCATTCATCAACCACTTACTACTCCCTTTTGTAATAACAATAGCAGTAGCACTGAAGATGACATTGATTGCTAGTGTACCTGAGTACCAGCTGTGCAACAGCCTAAAGTTTTTATAATAGTGTTTATTAACCATTTACTGTGCCCCAGGTACTATGCTAAACAATTTGCCTGCATTATAAATTTTAATTTGATCATCAAAGTAGATGTATTTTATGTTCAAGTAAAACTGAGGTTCAGAGAAATTAGGTAATTTCACCAAAATCATAACCTAAGTTAGAACTAGAATCAGGAATCAGTTTTCTATTTGGTGTCAAAGACCTTGAGATTATTAAGTCAGTCTTTATTAATCTATTTTTTTAGTATATCTGATAAATTGCCATCTAGCTTTTGGCTTAATATGTCCAGTAAGGGTACTTTCTTATTCTCTAGGAGATAGTTAATTCCGTTGTTCGACAGCTGTAATTATTAAAAGGTTCTTTGTAATATTCAGAAATGTTTTCTATAACTTTTGAACTATTATGTCTTAATAAAATCTTCCAGAGATACCCAAGATAGAATGAGTCTATCCTTATTAACATTGACTATATTTGCAAATTGTATTGACATGTATAAACTACATTTGACTGCCTAAAAGCAAGAAATCGCTTATTTTTTAAGAAGACTTTTTTAGATAGGTTTAAACTTGTGTTTGCGATATAATAAAAAATGACTCTAGAGAGCTTAATGGACATAATTAAAATTTTTTTATATCCTCTACCTAGTCTGTACTTACATCTGCATCTGTTGAGTTGTTGGAAAAGTCATGACGCATTTTTGCAATGCAAAACAGAAAAAATACGTCATGACTTTTCCAACAACCCAATCGTAAACAGAAATAGGTAATGGAATTTGGAGCAAACGGTTTTATTCGGCCTGAATGAAACCATTTAAAATACTGACTGGGATTGTGTGAAGAACATATAGCTATCCTAAACTTTGATAATCAAATCTGCAGAATGAAGATTTAATCATAGTAAGTCACATGTGAGAGTTTTATTTGAAGAACGTTTTGTTTCTAATTTTTGTTTTTTTATTTATCTTCTTTTGCTAATCTAATTTGTTACTTTTATTTTTAGTCCCCCTCTAGGTTGTCGATTACAGATTACACCATTAGTTGTGTTTTTGTTAGCCCATCGTTTCTTATAGATGGGCCTTTCTAAGAATATTGGTTTAGACATCATTTCAACAACTATATTTTTGATATTTACCATGTATCATATAGAGTGCTAATAAGCACTGGGCAAGGCACCATTATATAAGATAGGGGTTCTCTCTTTTTATTAAAAACAGAAAAATTAAAACATCAAAATAACAAAATACCATGTACTTATCTAACTATAACAGTTATTAACTCTGGCTCATTCTTTTTTCATCAGTAAGCCCTATGTACTCATCAACCTCACACCCTTCCAGTTAGATAATTTTGAAACAAACCACAGATATTATATTAATTGGATCATATGAACTTGTATATATCCATCCGCTTTTTATCTACAAAGTGATAATTCCATATGGTTCAATTTATCATTTCATTCACAAATATTTCAGTATTCTAAAAGTTAAGACTTTTTTTTGTTTCTTTTTTAATACAACCACAATGTCATTATCATACCTAAAAAAATTAACAACTTCTTAATATCACCAGATATCCAACAGTCTTCATATTTCCTCATTTGTGTATATATGTGTGTGTATTGCTCTTTCACTGTCTTTCACAGTTGGTTTGTTTGAATCAGCATCCAAACAAATTCCATATATTGCTTTTAGTTGATAGGGCTCTTAAATCTTTCTTAATTGATAATTTTCTTCTTTCCCTGATTTTCTAGCAAGTCATTTGTTAAAGAAATTGCTGTCCCTTAATTTCAGTTTAATAAGGAATTTAATAATTTAAAAATTTAAATAAATTTTATTTCAATTTCATAAGGAATATAGGACAACTAAGTGTCTGTACAAGGCTACTTTATTTTTCTTAATATATTCTTTATTGAGTACAGTATTTCCCCATGTATAAGATGCACCGTTTTTTGAAAAACTTGGGATCTAAAAACTGGGTGTGCCTTATACAGTGGTTATATGAGCACAAAAACAAGAGCGAAAAAAGCGGGAAATGCAAGTTAAAAAATCTACAACCACTGTATAGGACACACTCAGTTTTTAGACCCCAAATTTTTCGAAAAAGGGTGCGTCTTATGCATGGGGAAATACGGTATTATTACATGGTAGGTACTGTTTTATGCACTTCCATATTCACAACAACCCTTCTAAAAAGGTACTGTTATTGACCCCATTTAATAATACAGTTGCTTAGACCCTGAAAACCTAAGTCTCATTCAGGGTTCTTCTCTTTCCTTCACATACTACATTCATCACATTAACTGCACTTTTATTCTTTCCCATCCTCAGCACATTAGCACAATCCCAGCTGCCATCATCTCTCTCTTGGATAATCGCGGTTAGGCTTCAAAAGATAATATTTATATTTATGGTGAAAGATTTAAAAAAAAAAAAAAAAAGTAAAGTGACCTCTCTCTTCTGACCCTCCAGAGACAGTTTCTTGGATTTTTTTCAGAGATAATTCTGTCTTATTCAACCACACTTGTTTACCCATCTGGTGTAAACACTGTTAGTGCACTGTCCATTTTCCTCAGATGCTC
This sequence comes from Hipposideros armiger, assembly GCF_001890085.2. NCBI lineage: Eukaryota > Metazoa > Chordata > Mammalia > Chiroptera > Hipposideridae > Hipposideros > Hipposideros armiger. The sequence continues at coordinate 1,410,547 of NW_017731606.1, forward strand.
TACCCATTTTTCATTAGTACCTTCCATTTCTATGCACATTGTCCTGACATCTGATTGGCAGCAGCTGTGATTTTTTAGCTTGAGGGACTTCTTTGTCCTGCGGTGTCTGCTGTGCCTGCACATTGGGAGGCCAGGAGTTCTGGGTAATTCATGCTCCTCAGGAGCAGCCTTCAATTGATGACTTACAGAAATTTGGGGAAAAACCTCTAGCTCCTTTGCTCTTTGAGTGAGAAAACTAATGCATGTCCTACACTGTGTTTCAGAATTCCTCTGCATGGTTAAGCTCCAGTTGCCCGCAACTGTGGCCTGCTCATTTTAATGTACAGCATAGCTGCCTTCTTTTTCCTACTCCCCATCACAGTTTCCTAGGATTATCTCCCAAATAAACTACATGCGCTGAAATCCTTACTTCAGTGCCTTCTTCTAGGGAAACCATAACATAAATTGTGGCACACTTGGCCAGCCGAGTGGCACAATGGTTAAGAACTGGCTTGGGATGCCAGAGGGCCCCTGTTCAGATCCCACATATCGGGGCCAGTGACACGGCCCTCCACAGCTAAGATGCTGAACAACAGCTCAACCTGGAGCTGGGCTGCCGTGAGTTGCCGGCAACGGCATAGGCTGCAGCCCCTGTGGCAGTGGGTTGCCATAGGATACCGTATGTAGCCAGCAGCCAGTGTGAGCGGCCAGCAGCCAGCGTGAGCGGCCGTCCAGAAGCCGGTGACTGCTTTGCCTCACCTGGGAAGAGCGCAATGATGGTCCCAACTTGGGCCAGTGAAGCAACATCCTCCACAACTAGACTGAAGAACAAAAGGACAGCAACTTGTCTGTTCCCCTTCCCCGAAAACCCCAGCACTGTTCCCATCCCCCCAATTCCCCAATAAAAATCTTTAAAAATAAATAAATAAGTAAATAAATAAATAAATAAATACATTGTGGCACACTCAGTACCTACTTTCTTTTTTTTTTCTAAGTAATCTGAAACCCCTGAAAAAAGATCCTATTTGACTGTAAACACTCCAATTTAGCCATATTTATTTTTTTACTTTATTCTCATAGGAAGCTGCTGGGTTGGATTAATAGATATGTTAGTTTGAAAAAATTTTATTGTTTAAATTATTATACAGTAAAATTGACCTTTTTGTTTGTTTAGTGTGAAGCTTGATGAATTTTAACACATGTTTAGATCCCTGTAACCAGCACTACTTTCAGGATTCAGGACAGTTCCATCACTCCAACAAACTTCCTCATGCTGTCTCTTTATTATCACACCTCCTTTCACTCATAACGCTGGCAACCACTGATGCCTTCTCCACTACTGTAGTTTTATCTTTTCGAGAATGTCTTGTAAATGGAATCATACAGTGTATAACCTTTAGGTCCTGGTTTCTTTCAATTAGCATAAGGTATTTGAGCTTCATACAAGTAGTTGCATGTATCAGTAGTTTGTTCCTTTTTATTATTTACTATTCCATTATGTGAATATACCACAGTTTGTTTATCCATTCACCTACTGAAGAGCATTTGGATTGTTTCCAGTTTTTGGCTGTTGTGGATAAGTTTTTGTGTGGACACATGTCTCCATTTCTCTTGGGTACATAGCTAGGAATGGGATTACTGGGTCATATGGTAGCTCTGTGTTTACCTTGTGTGGAAGTGCCAGATTGTTTTTTAAAAGGGGCGGTACCATTTTATATTCCCACCAGTGGTGTATGAGGGTTCTAAATTTCTCCACATCTTTGCCAACACTTTTATCACTTGATTATGCCTATTCTAATGTGTGTGAAGTGCTGTCTCACTGTGTATTTTATTTGCATTTCTCTAATGACTAATGATGTTGAACGTCTTTTCATGATGTGTTTTTGGTCCTTGGTATATCTTTTTTGGAGAAATGTCTATTCAAATCATTGTGCAATTTCTAATGGGATTGTTTGATTTTTATACTGTTGAGCTTTGAGAATTCTTTGTATATTCTGGAGACTTGGCTTTTCTTTTCTTTTTCTTTTTTTTTTTTTAAGCTGAGCCATCCTGCCACCTGTTGGTGGCTCAGTGGCTGCTCAGCTCGGGC
>NW_017731606.1:1412859-1426427 GCF_001890085.2 Hipposideros armiger
ATCGGGGAAGGGGAACAGACAAGTTGCTGTCCTTTTGTTCTTCAGTCTAGTTGTGGAGGACATTGCTTCACTGGCCCATGTTGGTATTATCATTGTACTCTTCCCAGATGAGGCAGATTGGTCGCCAAACTCTGGATGGCCGCTCACACCTGCTCTTGGCAACTCATACCAGCTGCCGGCCGCTCACACTAGCTGCCGGCCACTCACGATAGCTTATGGCAGCCCACTGCAGCCTCACTGCAGCCTATGCCGTCACCGGAGACTCACGGCAGCCCAGCTCTAGGTTGAGCTGTTGTTCACCATCTTAGCTGTAGAGGGCAGTGTCACTGGCCCTCATGTGGGATCCGAACTGGGGCCCTGCTGCTTAAAGCTGGCGTCCCAAGCCAACTCTTAACCAACGCACCACTTGGCCGGTCCAACAGTGTCTTTCTTAGTGGCAAAGTTTTTAAGTTTGATAAAGTCTGATTTATTACTTTTTTTTAAACAGACCCTGCTGTTGATGTTATTCTAAGAGTTTTAAGAACTCTTCACCTAACCTCAGGTCATAAAAGATTTTCTTTTATGTTTTATTCTAAAAAGTTTTATGGCTTTGTGTTTTATATTTAGATCTAGGATCCATTTAGAGTTAATCTTTGTAGAAGATATGACGTTTAGATTGACCTTAATTTTTCTTTTATATGCATATAGGTGACCTGTTGTCTCAACACCATTTGTTGGTAAAAGACTATTCTTTTTCAATTGAACTGCCTTGTTTTGGCCCCTTTGCCAAAGATTGGGCGGTCATATTCATATCGGTCTACTGCTGGACTGTCTATTCTGTTCCCTTGACCTCTATATTTTTTCACTAATTCCACACTCTCTTCATTACTGTAGCTAAGTCATGAAATTAATAGGGTGGTTCCTCCAACTTAATTTTCTTTTCCAAAATTTTTTTAGCTATCATAATACTTTTGTCCTACCATATAATGTTTAAGAATGAGCTTATCTACATCTATAAAAAAAAAACTCTGCTTGGATTTTGATTGATATTGCATTAAATCTGTAGGTCATTTTGGTGAAAATTGGCATTGTTAGTGCATTGTCTTCTACCACTACATGTCTCCTTTTTTTTTTTTTTTTTTAAGGTCATCTTCGATTTCTTTCATGAGTGCCATGATTTGTTAGATTGCTACCTAAATATATCCATTATTGGAGCTATTATGAGTATTATTGTTATTTTTTATTTGTTTTATATTGTTTATTGCTAGTATAGGTATTTAAGTGATGTTTGTGTGTTGACCCTGTGTCCTGCGATTTTATTCATATTAGTTCTAGGAATGTTTTTTGTAGATTCCCTGAGATTTTCTACATAGACATTCTTATTAGCTGCACATTAGGACAGTTTTATTTCTTTTTTTCTAGTCTATATGTCTTTCATTTCTTTTTCTTGCCAGAATGGTGAATGTATATATCCTTACGTTGTTCCGGTTCACAAGTGGAAAGTGTTCCATCTTTCTCCATTAATGATGATGTTAGCTGTAGGTTTATTGCACGTGTCATTTATTAGATTGAAGAAGATCCCTTGTATTCCCAGGTTGCTGAGAATTTTATCCTGAGGTTTTGTTTAAGTTTTGTTAAATGCTTTTTCTGATCTACTGATACTATGATGTAGTTTTTCCTCTTTAGACTGTTAATATGATGGATTATATTAATTTGTTTTTGAATATTGAACCAGCCTTAAATTGCCTGGATAAACCCCACTTAGTTAGGGTTAGTATTCTTTTTATATATTGTAGAATTCAGTTTGCTGATATTTTGTTGAGAGTTTTGCATGTACTTTGTTTTGAAGCCAGTTTTTAGCATACTGAGCTTAATATACAGAATGTAATTTTATGTCATAAGATTTCATCTTGTGTGGTTTTTCCCTGTTCAGACCTTCTAATTAGTTATTTTACCTCAGGTAGGTAGTATCTGCCTTTACTCCTTTGTTTTAAACCTTTTCCTTAAAAATAATAATACCCCTGGCACCTTGCATTCCTTTTGCTCTTTAGATGAGGCTTGTGTTAGGGACTACTAGCAGACTCTTGAATTCTATTTTTTTTAAGTAGAAAACCAGTAATTCTCAATTTAACTTCTCCCTTGGGCAATTTTAAAGCACTTTAAAGGACAAGAATGCAAATGAATATTTCACACATGATGTAATTTCTCAAGTTTAAATTTCATGTAATATTAGCCACATTATGTATAGTCTTTTGAAGGAGTTGGTTAACATCAAGATTCCCTGGGTTCTTTGTTTTTTGAGATTATGGTAATGCAACTATAAGTGGAAAAGCCCCAAATGATAGCATCACTTTCATTTGTTATTCAGAAAATTAGTAAAATCCCAATGTTTATAAACCAGAAAGGAAGAGGAATTGCAACTCACCTATTTCCTCTATTTAAGCACTAACTTTTGAATTTTATTCTAAAAATAATCAAGGAATTCTTATGAGTATTTTTTTCATTTCCATTTTTCAATTAAAAGTGTATCTATAACGATTTCCCTGAGCCATTGTATGTGAGTATTCCTGACTCGTTTGTTAAAGGACATTAAGCTTCAGGAAGTGAGCAAATTTATTGGGCCTGTACGATTTTTGAAATCTTAACTCTCTGTATTGGTTAGAATCTTAATTTTCTCATAAAATATACAAAGTCTTGATAATAAGATTCATCTTTTCTTAGAAGCTATTTATAAAATTTCAACTTTAGTAACTACAAACTTAATAAATTGTATCTTAGAGGCTAAATAAGATACATGAAGGAAAACTAAATATTTGTATGTGGTGAAATGTTGGCAGTGAATCTAGATAAGGGTAGATGAGTTTCATTGTACTATTCAAATTAAACCTGACTATACACGTACATAGATTCCTCCCTTCCTTCGTCCCTCCCTCCTTCCCTCCCTCCCCCCACTTCCACCCTTCACCTGATTGCTTGGGGTAAAACCTGCAACACAAAGTAGAATAGAAGTGGTGACAGCGGACATGCCTGTCTTTTTCCTGATCTTAGCAGAAAAGCATTGTTTTCAACATTAAGTATAATGCTAGCTGTAGGTTTTGCATAGATGCTTTTTGTCAGGTTAAGGACATTCACTTTTATTACTAGCTTGCTCAGAGTTTTATCAGAAATGATGCTGAATTTTATCAAGTTCTTTTTCTCCTTCAATTATGATACCATTTTTCTTTTTTAGTTTGTTATAATTTCTTATACAAACATGTTAAAACAATGAATTACATCGATTACTTTTCAAATATAAATCAACCCTGTATTACTGGAATAGATCCTACTTGGTCATGGTGTATGAGGTGTGACAATTAAGTTAGCAAACTGATCCTAGAAAAAGCGCTACATACCTCATTGCTGAATATCACTATGGTCACCTTCAAAGCACTCCCCATGGGAAGCTATGCACCAACACCAGCACCTAGTCCACCCTTCAAAGCAATTTTGGAACTCTTTTTCTGGAATGGCCATCAGAGCTGTTGTTGTATTACCCTTGATGTCCTGGAAGTCATCAAAGTGTCTTTCTTTCAATATTTCCTTTATCTTCAGGTAAAGAAAGAAGTCATTGGAGGCCAGGTCAGGTGAGAATAGGGAGGGTGTTCCAATACAGTTATTTGTTTACTGGCTAAAAACTCCTTCACAGACAGTGCCGTGTGAACTGGTGCATTGTCATGATGCAAAAGCCATGAATTGTTGGCGAAAAGTTCAGGTCATTTTCATCTAATTTTTTCAGCACTTCGAAATCGTAAACTTGGTTAAGTGTTTGTCCAGTTGGTAAATATTCATAATGAATAATCCCTCTGATACCAAAAAAGGTTAGCAATATCACTTGGACTCTTGATTTGGACTGATAACTTTTTAGGTCATGGATAGTTGACTGACTTCCATTGTGCACTTTGACGCTTTGTTTCAGGGTCATATTGGTACACCCATGTTTCATCACCAGTGATAACACGGCCCAAAACATCACCTCGCCTGTCCAAACAGTCCTGGCAAACTTTGACTCTCCTTTGCTTTTGTTCAGTGGTGAGCTCTTTCAGGACCATTTTTGCACACACCTTGCTCATGCTAAGATTTTCAGTTAAGATTTTCCTAACTGCTTCTCTATTGATGTTTACTTGGTCTGCTATGCTTCTCACAGTCAGCTAATGATTTTGACCCACATTTCGACGAATTTTTGCAACGTTTTCATCAGTTCTGCTTGTTCCTGGCGGCCCCGACCTCTCTTCATCAGTGACTCGTTCTCTCCCCTCAGAAAATCATTTAACCCATTTGTACACTGTCGTTTTCTTCATGGCACTATCCCCATAAACTTGGACTAACATATCACTGATTTCACTTTCACTCTTGCCAAGTTTAACAAGAAATTTAATGTTGGTTCATTGCTCTAATTCAAGCTCAGACATTCTTGTGATGGCACACAAAAACACACAACAATGATGAACGCCACTCAGCAAGACACCACCACACGTCGACACTAGCACAGCTGTGAGTCACTGATATACCAAGGTTAGGAAACCTTACCGAGCTGTTTGTATAGTGCGGCCAATGTAAGCCCATGGTGGCAAGTTCTCTAACTTAATTGTCAGACCTCATATTAACTTTTTACTAGTTCTGTTAGTTTCAATTTGCTAAAAAAAAATTTTTTTTTAAAGAATTTTTGCAACTATGCACATGAGGGATATTGGACTATAGTTTTCTTTTCTTTTAATGTTTTTGTCAGGTTTTGGCGTCAGGGTAATACTGGCCTCATAGAATGAGTTGGGAAGTGTTCTGTCCTTTTCAGTCTTTTGAGAGTTTGTGTACATTTGCTATTATTATTGAGTCGTTAAATGTTTAGTAGAGTTCAACAATGAAGCCATCTAGGACTAGTTTTCATAATGGGAAGGTTTTTAACTACAATTTTAGTTTGGTTGATAAATATAGGGTTGTTTAGGCTATTCATGGGTGAGCTCGGGTAGTTTGTGTCTTTCAGATTATTTGTCTGTTTTATCCAATTGTCAAGTTTATTTGCAAAGTGTATTCATACTTTTCCCTATAGTCTTTTTAATATCTAGAATCTCTAGTGATGTCATCGCTCTCATTCCTGATATAGGCCATTTGTGTCTTCAATTTTTTCAGTTTGTCTTGCTTGAAGATTATCAATTTTTTTGTCTTCTCAGAGAGCTAACTTTTATTGGGTTGTCGGAAAAGCCATGACGTATTTTTTCTATGTTTTTAATTGCAAAAATGCATCATGACTTTTCTGACAACCCAATACTTTCATTACTTTTTTCAATATTCCATTGTTTTCTGTTTTGAGCCCTATTATTTTTTTTTCCTGTTTAATTTGAATTCCGTTTTCTCTTTATCGAGTTTCTTAAGGTAAAAGATGAGTTCAACGACTGAGACCTTTGTTCTTTTCTATTTTAAGTGTTTAGTGCCATAAATTCCCCTTATGCCCTCGTTTAGTAGCATCTCCCAAATTCTGATAGCCTTTCCAGTTTCATTTAGTTAAAAATATAATATCCCATTTGATTTATTCTTCAACCCATGAGTTATTTAGAAATGTGTTATTTAGTTTCTAGATACTGTACATTTTCCAGAGATCTTTGTTTTTGATTCTTAATTTAATTCCCTTGTGGTATGAGAACAATTTTCATGACTTGAATCTTTTTAAATTTATTACAACTTACTTTATGGCCCAGAATATGCTCTTATCTTGGTAAATGTCCCAACTGTGCTTGAAAATAATGTGTATTCTGCTGCTGTTGTGTGAAGTGTTCTATAGACATCAATTAGGTTAAGTTGGATAACATTATTGTTCAAATCTTCTACATCCTTACTCTTTTTTTTTTTCTATTTGCTCTACCATTTATTGAGAGAGGGATTTTGAAATCTTTGACTACATAGAGGAAATTTGTGTCTTTTTTCCTTGCATTTCTATCAGAATTGTTTCATGTGTTTTGCAAGTCTTCATTAAGGGCATAAATATTTAGGATTTTGTATCCCCTTGATGAATTAGCCCATATTGTCATTGTAAAATGCCTTATTTGTTCCTGTTAAAATTCTTTGCTCTCTAATCTACATTAATAGTAACATAGCCACTCAGCTTTCTTTTGGTTAATGTTACCATAGAATATCTGTTTTCCATCCTTTTTCTTTTAACTTCTTTGGGTCTTTGTTTTTAAAGTGTTTCTTATAGTCGGCATATAGTTGGGTCTTGCATTTTAATCAAATCTCAGTATCCTTGCCATTTAATGTGATTATTAGTATGTTTAGGCTTGAGTCTCTTATTTTGATATTTGTTTTTTATTCACCTTATTGGCCTTTTCTCCCCCTTTATTTGCTGTTTTCTTTTAGATTTAATCAAGCATTTTCTTGATTATTCCATTTTATTTTCTTTGTTGGCTTACTAGTTTTAACTCTGTTTTGTCATTATTTCTTGGGCTTATACACCTGTAACTTATGGTGTATTTATCACATTCTATTTCAAGTCATACTGTACCACCTTTGTTATAGTATATGAACCATACAGGACTACTGCACTCTTTCAAATTTTCCCTTCCCAACTTTTGTGCTACTGTTGACATAAACTTCACATTTATATATACTGTAAACCCCACGCTGCAATGTTGTTTTTGTTCTTATAGTCAGCCATTTTTAAAACAGTAAAATAATAATAATAAAATTATATGTATTTATCCTTGTAGTTACCACTTTTTGTGCTCTTTATTGTTTTGTAGAGATCCATATTGTTCTTCTGGTATTGTTCTTGGTCATTATTTCTTCAAATTTTTTTTCTGTTTTTCCTCCTCACTTCCTCAATTCTTGTTACTCATATATTAGTTTGCTTGAAGTTGTCCCAGAGCTCACTGATGCTTATTTCATTTTGGAGGATACTTTTTTCTGTCTGTATTTCATTTTAGATAATGTTTATTGCTGTGAATTCAAGTTTACTACTCTATTCTTATGTAACATTTAGTCCATTGTTCATCCCATGAGGTATTTTTTAATCCTCATACATTGTAGTTTCCCTCTTTAGAGGTTTAATTTGAGTCTTTTATATGTTTGATATCTCTAACTTTTTCAACATATGGGAATCAGTTATAGTAACATTTTCCACTACTTTGCTCATTCTATCATCTCTGTCATTCTAGATCAGTTTTGATTGATTGTTCTCCTCATTATATGTTATCATTCCCTATGTCTTTGCTTGTCTTTTAATCTTTAATAGAATGCCTGACATTGTGTATTTTATCTTGTTGCGTGTGGATATTTTGTATTTTTGTAAATCTTGATCTCCAGAGATGCAGTTATTTGTAAACAATTTGATCTCTTTGCGTCTTGCTGTTATGATTTGTTATGTGAGTTCAGAGAAAATCCAGTCTAGGATTAATTATTCCCACCACTGATGGAAGTAAGACCTTTCTGTTTACTCTCTTCAGTGTCACATGAATTATGAGTTTTTCTAGTCTCGATGATAGGAATAGGCACTTTTCTCAGTCATGCTTAAATGATGGGCACTGTTTTCTGTAATCATCTCAGATGGCTCTTTGGGCAGCTTCAGGTGGTTTCCTCACACTGATCAGTACCATGCTGTATTCCTGAGAAGAACCCTCTGAAGACCTCCCACATTCTTTCTCTGTGCAGCTCCCTCCTCTCTGATGTCTGTCCTAACAACTCTACTAGCTGCTGTGGTCCTCAAAGTCTTTGCTATGTCTCGTTATCTAGGGAGTCCCCTAAGCTTTTACTCTGTTTCTCCTCCCTCCACCATGGCCTCTAAACTCTCTGAAGGCAGGAATTGGAGCCAGTAGTAGAGCTCACATTGTTTCCTGCCTTTCAAGGATCTTTGTCCTTCATTGCCTGATATCCAGTATCTTGCAAACCATTATTGCATACTTTTTATTCAGCTTTTTAAGTTGTTTCAGTGTACAGGGTAAAGGTGAGAGTCCAAAGCGAGAGTCATCTATATATATTATTTTTATATTTTATGACCTTGTTGCTATTGTTTATAGCAGTTTTTTAGTTGATCCACTTCAGTTTTCCAAGTTATACAATCATATCATTGGCAAATAATAATTTTACCTTCTAGCTTTTGTATCTTTAATTTCTTTCTCCAGTGTAATTGTTTCAGCTGTGTCCAGTAAATAATATCAGTGATAGTGGAACTCATTATATTATTTAAGAATGGGTGTGATGAATTATGTACTGTTTTTTAAATTTTGGAGTTGATTTTATTATTTTTCTGATTATATCTATTAATGTGATTAATTATATTAATAGATTTCTATTGTTATTTTGATTTTCGATCCATTATAAAATATTGATTTTTTTTTCTTTCTGGAAACTTTTAAGATCTTTTCTTTATCTTTCATTTTCTGAAATGTTATGATGATGTGTTAAAATTAATGGTTTTTTAAAAACATTAATTCATTATGCTACATATGGAAATTTAGTCCTGTCCTAAGGTTTTTGGCCTTTTTGGGCAGGAAAGGGCTGTGTTGTTATCTCTTTCATAAATTTTTTTGTATGTACTCTTTCTGAATTTCCTATTGTAAGAATTAGAACTCTTGCAGTGATCTAAGTTTTTTTTTACTTCTTTACCATTTTCCATTTGTTAATTTTGGGCCTCTACTGGGAAAGCGTTCCACTTCCTTTATTATTAAAATGTTTTATTATTATATCTCTCATTCTGTAAATGTTCTTTGGTATATAAACTCTTCTTCTTAATGATTTTGAAGCCTTCATTCCCCTGTGTTGGAAGTTTTCTGTTTCTCTTTGCATTGTCTTTATGGCCACAGAATTCTGTTTTTGTTTGTTTGATTGATTTTTTCTCCATATTTGGTGACATTCATACATACCTGATGTCTCCCATTCCTTATCTTTTCCAGAAATTTGTAGTGTAAACCAATTCTCTGCTTCCAAAATCTTAACGTTTTAAACCTGTTGTTATCCCCTTTCACATTACTTTGCTGTTTGTATTTTTTTCATTGTAATTTTGGAGGGTTTTCAGGAGGTCTTAGAGGTAAACACATTTGTTTCATCTGCCATGCTTAACTGGAAGTTATTAATAACTTTTGTTTTGTGCTCTTCATCTTGGACTTGTTTTAAATTTGTAAATCATGTGCAGTTGTATTTTTTCAAAACTTGAATTTTAGAAGTTGTTCCAAATGTTCATTTTTCTCTTTGGAATTTGTTTCTTGAAATTTTACATTTAAAGCCTTATGTGTAGGGCTCTTTTTGAGACTGATATGCCAAAATATTAAAAACTTAAGACATTAGGTTACCTTATCCTCTTGCTTTGAGAATGTTTTATATTATGAATAGGATCTTTTTTTCTAATTACTTATTGCTGGTATCAAAGAAAACTATTGACTTTGTTATGTTCTCATATCTGCAAACAAAACTAACCTCTTATTAATTCAAACAGTATTTATACAATTTGCTTGGATTCTCTAGGCACACAATCATTTTACACGTAATAAACGTTTTATACTGATGAAGACAGTGTAATGTGTAGTAGTAATAAAATAATTGAATGTAAATTTCTACTAAAAGTAATATAGATGACCCATTTAAATTAAGCTCCATTTAAAGCAAATTGTTTTGGATAGTCTTTTTTTAAGTATACTTCATCAAAAGCTGTCCACTAAAATTAAACACATATATGTGATACCCATTATTTTATGATAAGAAAACATTGGAGAGTTTCCCAAATCTTAAATTGGCTTCTCATCCAGTCTTATGACCACAGTGTTTTCTCTGAACTTTTAAGAAATGTATATTTATGGTAATATTGGCTAACACCTGACATCACCTTGGCCTGGTGTGGCAACAGATTTCAGCCTTCCAAAGTTTCTGTTACTTTATTTCACAAGTCAGTTCTTTGTTGGTCAGAATATTGTTCTTTGTTATCATTTTTTTTTTTAGGTCTTCTTTAGAAAATCTATCAGCAAAACAAAATAATTTAGAGGTTGCCTAACCTTTAAAAGGAATTCAAGGGTAATTAAACATTTTTGTGCTCATTTTGGTTGTGCTCTACAAAACCAGTCCTTCCCTGAGAAAATAATGAGACATGCCTGGAAAGATTTATAAAATACTGTGCTTATCCCAGCATTTGATTTTAAAAAACTGTAAACACCTTAAATGAACAACAATAGGGGGGTTGGGTAAGGAGTGATACTTATGTATACCTATATAATGGTGTAATATTCAGTCATTAAAATTAATTTTCTTAAATATAGGTAAGTACATGGGAAAATGTACATGTTACAGAAGGTGGAGAAAAACAGGACTCAAAATATATATATATATATATATATATATATATATATATATATATATATATAATGTTCCCTTTTATCTAAATATTACACACATCCAGAGATAAATGTTGCAAGATTGCCTGTCAAAGACCTTAGCATGTCAAATGACTTAGTTTTTTTTTCATTTCTAATTTTTCTTTTTCTACCATGGATTTATATTAACATAAAGTAATACCTATAGGGTGATTTATAAACATAATTCAGCAGTGAAAAGACAGTTCGTAAAGATAGAGAGACTTGAATTGTAGTCCTGGCTTTCTTACATACTAGCTATATGACCTAAACATCTCATAGCATTGGTTTAGTCGTTTGTAAAATGAGTCTTGTAGGATATAATTTTATATAAAGTGTTTCTCAAATAGGAATTATTGGCACTTTTGTTTGCAGATAGATGGCCTATTTGCAAATTATCTACTTCATACATTTGTGCAATTAAAGAAACAAGCACGTAAGCAAAGTTAGTATTTGTAATTAATTAATGTGTGGAGTCTAGTAATGTCTGTGAATTCTAACTTTGCAACCTTAAAGCATTTGTTTCCAGGTTATGTCAAAGGTCTTAAAGAAAACTGGAGCTGAACAAAGAGATAACATCCTGAAAAGGAATCCCTATATTGACTGTCCCCAGATATGCTGTAAAAGTTTTATTAGCATATTCTGTGTGACATGATGAGGGTCAAGTGGAAGGCAGTAGTCAGAAACCTAAACTGTTGCGCATACACTTGTCATGTATGTTTGAAAACAACATTATCTGTCAGTTTACATGGTATGTCCATTGATAATATCACTCTAACTATAGGTGTTTTCTCAGTGACTTGAGAAAGGAGGGCAAAATATAGGCCAGTCAGTTATGACACTGAGTTCTAAGCACTTCTGCACCTGCGATAGCATTTTTTTTTTCCTGTTTGCCAACAAAGGCATTGGGGAGAGCAAAATCCTGATTTTATCCTGTTTGTTTAATGCTTATCATTCTGCTTACTATCTTTTGGTGAATACTCTGTTTCCAGCTGTCTAAATATTCTCTCACATTCCTGTTAGAAATGTGACTTGAGTTCGGGTTCAAGAATTGTCGTGTCCACTCCCTTATTGTTTATTACTTCCTCAGCACACTTTTAGTTAAGATTTGAAATGGTTGAATCAGCTAGCATTTTTATATTTGAAATCCAAACTTGAAGAGTACTTCTTATTAAATAGTGGGATCATCTCCTGATACCCCAAATTCCGTTATTACTCAATCGTATAATACAGTGAATTTGAAGAGTAGACATTTAACTGAAGGTTAAATTTCATTCTTTGAAAAAACATTTGTGTAAGCTCAATTGTGAGAGCTATTCTTTTGTTTTCTGAATGTTTGTATATTAGTATTTTTCATTTGAGAATGCAGTGTCAAATTTCCTATGGAGTATATACCCATATACTAATGATATTTTTAAGTGCATAGAATGAAAGAATTCCTTTATATAGCTGTAATTTAAATGTCAAATAAGAGCTCTCATGTGTAACCAGTGTCTAGTTGACTATCTTGACAGCTTGTTTGTGAAAAATTTAGTAAAAAAATACCTGACCAGGCTTACCATGAATTAACATTACTATCTTAGTTGTGGTCACCGTAAGCTAGTTTTGAAGAAATACTTACTTATTAAATCTGAAAATGATCCTTGGAATTTCCCAAAAGTTTTACTCTTAATACTTTTTTTTTAAAATCAGAATTTACCAGAATTCCTGTTATAATATAAACTCAGGGAAATGAGGCCATTTAAGTAACTAAGGAGGTCTTACTACCTAAACTCTCATATTCTTCTTCTGGATATTATGTGTTTATTATTTTCTATTAGAAGAAGTAATTTTTTATAGGCTTTTTAAAAAAAGGGATACTTTAAATTTTTTTATATTAAACTTGGAAAATAAAATATGTCATTCAAATTCAAATATAGTCAGAATAATGTTATGGACACTTTTTGGTTATTCTGTAATTTTTTGTTATATTTTGTGTATGTGTAAAGCATTTGAGAAAAGTGAGCACATTAAAGAGCTCTTTTTTTCTAGGTTGTTTTTTTTTTAAGCTGAGCCATCCTGCCACCTGTTGGCAGCTCAGTGGCTGCTCAGCTCGGGCCAGGAATTGAACCGCTGTTGCTCAGAGCTCAAATTCTTGAGCGAGCTCTTAACCAACTGAGCCACTTGGCTGGCCCTATTTTTCTAGTTTTAAGTAGCAAAATATCTGCTTATTTAAGTAATAGATCTATTTGCTTGTAAAAGTTACTTTGTTATTTGTGAACTCTATGATGGGTACCTTTGGTTTGAAAAGTTAGTATGTTTTATAGAATTAGAACTAACATAAAACAATTCAGTTTAATTCTTATTGAAAACCTGTAATTTCGTTTAAACTTTGTAAAAATATGCTGTTGTCATTCTGTGATGTATATATAGCTTTTCATCCCCTTTACCAAGCTTTATGAGCAGCTAATGATAATGAATGACAGACCTCTAAGAGAATGATTACTTGCTATTAATTTACAGAATGGATTCACTTTATATCAGAAGCGTTGTTTGTTGAACAAGTGGAACTGATGATGTAGGCTCTATAAATCATTATATTATTTTATTATTAATACCAAGCTCAGATACTTCTTTCCTGATTTTGAAACGGATTGAAATTCATTTTAGAAAAAGATACTTAATCTGGGAAAGAAGTTTATTGAGAGAGAGTTAAGAAGATTTTGAAAGAAATTTCTGGGTTTTGTTGTAATCTGATGAAACTCCCCAATTCTATCAAGGGTTATACTTTTCTGCTCCCAAGTAGCTTAAACCAAAGCTAGTTACAGGTTAACACCCACTTCACTAACATAGCAGGCTTCATGCTTTTGGGTCTTACACTCTATACTCTATACTCTCACAAATTATTGAGGATCCTCAAGGAGTTTTGTTCGTGTAGTTTTATCTATTCATTTATATATTAGAAATTACAATTAGAAAATTTAAAGCTATTTATACATTTAAAAATAACAATAAATAATTGCATATTAAATAGCATGTTTTTATGAAAAATAACTTATTTTCTTATAATATTATTATCTTATAAGTTATAACTTTATAACTTATAAAAATATTTTCCAAAGTAAAAAGAAAATAGGGGGCTGGCCGAGTGGCACGTTGGTTAAGAGCTGGCCTGGGACGCCAGAGGGCCCCGGTTCGGATCCCACATATGAGGGCCAGTGACACTGCCCTCCACAGCTAAGATGCTGA
>NW_017731606.1:1427837-1428753 GCF_001890085.2 Hipposideros armiger
TAATTTGTATCTACTGTTATAGTACCATACAGAATAGCTTCACTGCCCTAAATATCCTGCACTCTGTCTATTCATGTCTCGATCACACCCTCATCCGCTGGCAACCACTATTCTCTTTACTGTCTCCATAGTTTCGCATTTTCCAAATTGTCATATAGTTGGAATCATACCATATGTAACACTTTTGAATTGGTGTCTTTCACTTAGTAATATACATTTAAGATTTCTCCATGCCTTTTCATTGCTTGATAGCTCATTATTTTAAAATTTTGAATAATATTGCATTGTGTAGCTGTACCAGTTTATTTGTCCATTCACCTACCGAGGGACATCTTGGTTGCTTCCAAGTTTTGGCAATTATGAATAATGCTGCTATAAATATTTATGTGCAGGTTTTTGTGTGAACGTGTTTGCAACTCCTTTGGGTAAATACTAAGGAGCACAATTGCTGGATCATATGCTAAGAGTATGTTTAGTTTTGTAAGAAACTGCCACACTGTCTTACGTCCGTAGTGTCTGTACCACTTTGCATTTCCACCAACAATGAATGAGAGTTTCTGTTACTTCACATCCTTGCCAGCATTGTAGAATTGTCAGTGTTTGGATTTTGGCCATTCTAATAGGTGTGTAGTAGTATCTTGTTTTTATTTGTAATTCCCTAATAACATGATATTGAACATCTTTTCGTGTGCTTATTTGCTTTCTGTGTATCTTCTTTGGTGGGGTATCAGTTCAGGTCTTTTACTGTTTTTAAATTGGGTTGTTCATTTTCTTATTAAATTTTAAGAATTCTTTGTATATTTTGGATGACAGCACATTATCAGATTTGTCTTTTGCAAATACTTTCTCTTAGTCTTGGCTTGTCTTCCCATTTTCTTGACTGTTTTTCACAGAGCAGAAGTTTGTAATTTTAACA
>NW_017731606.1:1430950-1432215 GCF_001890085.2 Hipposideros armiger
CTTGTCTGTTCCCCTTCCCACAATTCCCCAATTAAAAAAAAAAATCTTTAAAAAAAAAAGAAAGAAAATAGGGAAAATAGTAGTATTGTTTTATGTTTTTTAAATATCACTGATATTGGGTTAATAAAGACAGCTGGATTCTCATACCTGCTTCAGCTTTCAAGCTCTTGGAATATTTTGTTTTGGTTAAAGTATATGAAGAAAATCAGGCATCACAAATATGTAGTTGGAAAAAGGAGGAGTATTTTAATAACCTTTTCAGATAATTGTGGAAACTCTTTATTTGAATACCACACCAAAATTTAATAAATAGTCAGTTCTTAAAGGTTAGTTACAGTGTGGAATCTGTAAACACATCAGTGAACTTTTCATACTCTGTTATAATCTATTGGTCTGGTAGAATTTTTCATTCTGTAGAGAAGTTGTGAACGTGATTAACTTCTCTCCAAATGTAGGAAATAATCCAAATCTTACTTTTTTCCTCTTTTTATACTGAGTCAATGCAGCAATGAAAGGAGGGACAGGTTTTGGAAAAATTGATAAAGAAGGGGAAAGAAAGTGTTATAGATACGATAATAGGAACTGTGGCTGGAACCAAAGGGGTAATAATAATAATAATTATTAACATTTACTTCACTGAATTATATGCCAGAGGCTATTCTGAGAGGCACTCTGCATGTGTTAATTTATGTAATCCTTCCAAGATTAGTAGCAGGTAAGTACTAATAGTCTACCTTTTATAGATTGGGAAACTGAGGCAATGAAAGATTAAATAAATTGCTCAAAATTGCACAGTTATTAAGCACAGTAACAGAGGTCTGTAAACTCATGGTGACATGGTGAACTTATGTCTATCTCTGTTTTATCTCTCAAACAATACTGCTAATCAAGACACTTTTTTTTTCAGATTTGTAAAACAGATTTTACTTTTCAGAAAAGTTTTAGACTCACTGCAAAATTGAGCAGAAAGTACAAAGTGATCCTATATATTTCCTACTTCCAAAACACACAGTTTCCCATACTATTAACATTCCCCACCAGAATGGTATATTTGTTAAAATCGATGGATGAACCTACATTGATTAACACACCATTATTACCCTAAGTCTATAATTTACAAGAGAATTCACTGTTGGTGTTTTACATTCTAAGGTTTTGACAAATGGATAATAATTTGTATCTACTGTTATAGTACCATACAGAATAGCTTCACTGCCCTAAATATCCTGCACTCTGTCTATTCATGTCTCGATCACACCCTCATC
>NW_017731606.1:1434860-1435885 GCF_001890085.2 Hipposideros armiger
TCTTGGCTTGTCTTCCCATTTTCTTGACTGTTTTTCACAGAGCAGAAGTTTGTAATTTTAACAAAGTCTGGTTTATCAATTATTTATTTCATGGTTCATGCTTTTGGTGTCATATCTAAAAAAGCCCTTCAAACCCAAGGTCATCTAGATTTCCTCCTATGTTAGCTTCTAGAAGTTTTATAGTTTTGTGTTTTACATTTAGGTGTATGATCCACTTTGAATTAATTTATGTGAAGGGTGTAAGGTCTGTGTCTATTTTTGTTTTCTTGTACGTAAATATCTGGTTGGTCAACACCATTTTTGAAAAGACTATCTTTTCTCCAATGTGTTGTCTTTATTCCTTTGTCAAAGTTTGGTTGAATATATTTGTCTGGTCTATTTCTGGGCTCTCTATTGTGTGTGATTGATTAATTTGTCTCTTCTTTCACCAATACCACACAGTCTTAATTACTGTAGCTTTATAGTAAGTCTTGAAGTTGGATAGCGTCACTACTCTGGCTTTATTTTCCTTCAGTATTGTGTTGGCTATGATGGTTCTTTTGCCTTGCTATATAAGCTTTAAAATCAGTTTGTCAATATCCACAAAATAAGTTCCTGGGATTTTGATTTGGGATTGCATTGAATCTATAGTTCAAGGTGGGAAGAACTGAGACTTGACAATACTGAGCCGTCCTATCCATGAACATGGACTCTATCTCTTTCGTTCTTCTTTTATTTCTTTCATCAGAGTTATGTAGTTTCCCTCATATACAACTTTTATATATTTTGTTAGACTTGTATTTCATTTTTTGGGGGTACTAATGTAAATGCTATTTTATTTGTATTTCCAAATAATACTTTTTCATTACTGGTATACAGTATAGGAAAGCAGTTTACTTTTGTTGATTATCTTGTGTCTTAGAACCTTGCTATAATTGCTTGTTATTTCTAGGTCTATTACTTTTTGTCAATCCTTTCAGATGTTTTACACAATCATGTTATCTGGGAACAAAGATAGTTAATATTTCTTTCTTCCCAATCTGTTC
>NW_017731606.1:1438896-1456663 GCF_001890085.2 Hipposideros armiger
TTTGCAAAAAAGAAACTCATCTTTAAAGTCGCCATCATTAATATACCTCACGTAAACCAGTAACTGTGAACAGTTTGCAACGTCTGTAGATTCATCAAGCTGGATACTAAATATTGGAAGTTGAGCAGATTTAATTTCCTGGATTACCTGATCAAGAATATCAGCAGACATGGCATCTATTCTTCTGCGGACCGTGTCGTTAGATAAGGAAATTGCACTCAATTTCGTAACAAATTCGTCTCTGATCATAACTTGAACAATGTCTTTGGCGCTGGCAACAGCAAATCTTCAGCAATGGTGTGAGGTTTCATAGCTCTGGCGATTCTGAGTGCCACCAAATATGAAGCTTCAACGGCTGCTACGTTTTCTTTGTGGTACTTGCCACCAGTGTCAAGTCTGGCTTTCTTGAGTCCATCAGCTTTGCTTCTAAAATAGTTAGTATCCTTGTCAGCAAAGCTTGGATGTTTGCTATCAAAATGGCATTTTAGTTTGTTCGGCTTCATAGATTCGGCTGATGGAACGTCACAACAAATAATACATTGCGGTTTCTCAATTCCTGCTGTAATTATTGAGGTAAAACCATACTGTAAAAAATCCTCACTATATTTTCCTTTCTTAACGTTCTTCTCTACACGATCCATTGTCATGGGATGGTTTGCTAATGAAAATAATATATAACAATAGCTTTAATAATAAAAAAGATGATACATGGCATAGTTCAGTCACTACAGTTCATTCAAGTTTCCTATGATTTACCATTCTCTTTTTGTTTTTTTTTTACATACCTGTTACTATCATAAGGGGGCAGTATTCACATCAACCACAGCTGAATATAAAAAGACCAATCAGCATCCAGATTAAGTTCCCATGGTACAGATAATTTTTTTTGCAGTAGTTGATGATTTTACAGTACATAATTTTACATTTACCCAGTAATTATAATTCATGAAGTGTCATTTTACCTCCAATACTGCTGCTTTCTACACAGTAGCTGCTCTCTACACATGTGTGACTGGTCCGCCTAAGTACATATGGCACCAACCCTGTCACATACACCTGTATTTGTACAGGGTGTATGTGATGGGGTTGGCGCAATGATGTCATCACACCAGGTACTCGTATGTGGGCGTATCTGCATGTGGATGGACCTGCCTGGAGATGGATAGAGGAGCGGTGTCTCAGTTCCTAGGACCATTGAAAATATGTGTTTTCCGATGGTCTTAGGCGACCCCTGTGAAAGGGTCGTTCGACCCCCAAAGGGGTCGTGACCCACAGGTTGAGAACCACTGGCCTAGAATGTGGTCTGTCTTGAACAAGATATCTTTTTCATTGTACTGATTTGAAGACTCCTAGATTGATGAAGAAATTTTTTTTTTAAATTTTATTGGGGACTTGGGGGAGGGGAACAGCTTTGGGGAATTGGGGAAGGGGAACAGACAAGTTGCTGTCCTTTTTGTTCTTCAGTCTAGGTGTAGAGGACATCACTTCACTGGCCCACGTTGGCATTATCATTGCGCTCTTTCTGGATGAGGCAGTCGCTCACCGGCCATTGGATAGCCACTCACAGTGGCTCACGGCAGCTCGCGAAAGCTCACGCCAGCTGCTGGCCAGCCCCACTGCAGCCTACGCTATCGCCGGCGACTCACGGCAGCCCAGCTCCAGGTCAAGCTGTTGTTCACCATCTTAGCTGTAGAGGGTGCAGCGTCACTGGCCCTCATGTGGGATCCGAACTGGGGCCCTGCTGCTCAGAGCTGGCGTCCCAAGCCAACTCTTGACCAACACGTCACTCAGCCGGCCCTGAAGAAATTTAAAAATAATTCTGTTTTCCCTCAATGATAGAGACTTACCACTTTATCTTTAACTTACTTTATGATTTGTCCTAATGGGGGAAGTCTCTCATTTTGGTGCTGTCTTTCTATGTATATCAACCTGTTTCAGAATGAGCTGTATCTATGGAAAATCTAGGCTATTCTTATAAAATGTATATGCACATTAGTGAAGGTGTTCTACATTATGAATCTGTACATGATTTATTTCTTAAGTTGGCTGAGGCAACATGTCACATCAGCTGGAAATTTTTAAATGGGACATTTACCATTTCTCAGATTTGTAAAAATAAATTTTCATTATACTTTTACAGTGTGACAATTATTTTCCCTATCTCATTTAGTTTTGTCAGCCCAGTGGATGGCAGCTGTCCAGAGAGAGGAAGCAGCCGACGTTTTTTGTGGTGGTCCTGACAGATATTGACTCAGATCGACATTATTGCTCATGCCTAACCTTCTATGAAGCAGAGATCAATCTTCAGGTACAACAACTTTTCTAGCCAAACTATAGTCAAAGAGACAACATTTAGAAATCTTTTTTTATGCCATATTTGGTTTTGTTAGAACTGCCAGCATGAGTTCTATGGGCTACTTTAAAAACACTGAATTACTGTAATGTTGGTGAGAGCAAGAACATAAAGTTGCATCCAAGTTTAATTGTTCTATTTTAAAATGTTGATCATAATCTGAATACTTCTAAGAAAAGCATATCTGTGAATTGATTTATTAAGAAGATTTGTATCCTTTTATGATCAATCTAATTTTCCCTTTCAGTCTTTTCCTGAGGGGATCTTTCACAGAACATAGATTTAATAAAAAATTTAAAGATCAAGTATCACAATTCTGGATATTATTTTTGAAGCACTCAAGTAAATGTAACTCATTACTGTTAGTGGTGGTATTATCAAGATGATGGAACTGAAATTCATAGACTGTAACTATAGACGTTAAAAATACTGGGTCTCTTAGAGTATTAGTTGAGGTTCCTAGTTTCGGACAACTGGATCTACTTTCTCTAATTTATACAAAAAAATTTATGCCAATGTATTGGGTAGTTTATATAATTTTATGGATGGTGGGTAAGCACTATGTAATTAGGTACTAGGAACTGCCTAGCTTGGAGCTGTTGTAGTACAAACCATACTTTTACCACCTTTTACCACTTGGCACTTATAATGTTGATGTTGAATACCAGACGATATAATCTTCAAAACAGGTGCCTTAAAAAATCCAGTCTCCCATGTGCAGCCACATTCTCAAATTGTTGATTTCTGCTTTAAGTCTCATATGGGTTGGTTTTTTTTTTTGAGAAAGTCAGATTGCAATGCAAATCCCACTCCCCTGTAAGGGAATAAGAGAAAGCTTTTTTGTTGTTGTTATTTGTTTGTTTGTTTTGCTTTCAAAGCTGTGTAAGAAAGAAACTATGACAGAGTTTGGAGGATATTGAGTGAGCCCATTTGCGTTATTTGCTGTACTTTCTGCTACATACATATGAATGAGTATCACCACCAGGGAAAGGGATTGGTTTGCTTTGTGAAACAGTGTCACAAAGGAGCATTTGTTTGGGTTGGGTTACTTTAATTAAATTCCAAGATCTGAATGCAGAAATCTGATTTTCAGTATAAGTGGAGACAAATCACCTTTCATGATTCAGACTCACATTATCTAGGTTCATTAGACTGATGTATTGAAACCAGCATGCTAGTTTATTAATTTATAGTGATTGGTTAATTGAATTGAAAGGTTAAATAGAGTAAAATATGCATTATCTGGATTATCAGTACATTCTCTCCTTGTTGTCAGATATTTATGGGAAGCCATATCAAATTCAGAAGCATTTTGATTATGGAATCAAATTAAGAAATATCTGATGTCAAATATTTAGCACTTGTCAGACTAACAAAGCCCATTGTTTATATTTGAAATTAGGGATTATGTTGTCAATGAATAGAAAAGTCTACGTCTATGGTCATCTCTGTTTTAAACAGTGTTTGGGTGGATGTTGCCAACAAATAGTTGATCAAATTCCTATTATGATCAATTCAGTCTAAGTGAGAATCTTCTGTAGTCAAAAGCTTCTCTGTCTCTTTTAGTTGACCTTTCATTTCTATCTATGTTCATCTTTAGAATTTAAGTCAGTGCTGAGAACACAGCATTTTCCTTTATGTCCATATTCTTGAGAGTACCTCTTGACAACTCCCTAGAATTGTCTAATGAAACTGACTGTGATTATTTAGACTCTCCCTACTCTCTCCTTTACTACCAACTCCTTCCCCCACAAGTAAACTGGCAAAAAAGTAATACAGGAACAGTGTGTGCGTGGGGTGGGGGTGGGGGGGTTGGGGAGAAGGGTGGTGGTTCCAGTCTAATATGGTGACACAGGAAGATCCTGAAACACTTCCTTTCATGGACACACTGAATCTATAGCTATACATGGAGCAATTCCCATTTTCAGAAATTTCATTTCTGAAAAAAAATCCAGAAATAGCTGAGCAACTCTTAGACATCAGGCAAATGAGAAAATACCTACACTGAAATGTATGGGAAAGGCTGAGATAAGCTCTCACCATAAACGTCACCCCTGCACAACGACAGGCAATCAGAAAGGAACTTACAATTTTCTTCTTTTCCCGAGGCATGAAGAGTTCAGACCCAATATCTAGTCCCCAACTGTTAAGACTTCCACCTGAGGAATGGCCCCCCTGAACACCTACCTCTCAAAGCCAATGGGACTTATGTTCATGAGACCCACCAGGCAAAGGCTTTGTAACGGTTTTGCAAAGATTTGCAGTGGCTGTCCCCCCAGATCACTGCATGGTGGGAGCAGAGAGAAATGCCCATCTTCCAGTTATTTTCTGAAGGAGTCCTATTGGTGTACTTTAAAACCTGCTTGAGGTTCAAGTTTCTAATTGAGCTCACATCTAGGGGCTGATTCTGATTCTCCCTGGAGGCGAAGGAGGCTGTCAGGTGCTGAATTCTTGTTCTCTCTGGCTCACTCCAGTTCACTGGTTTCTCTTTGGAAAAAGCTTATGCACATGTCTGGTTACCCAGATTTTGCAGTTGCCATCCAAGGGACACACCCGTTTAATACCCTGATTCTGGGTATTAAATACCCAGATCCCACAGCACTGTAGCAAAGTTCTTAACTGGGTATGTCTAACCCCCCACCAAGTGCTCAGTGCAGAGGGAGCAGACAGAACAGAATCATCCATCTCCAAGTATTTTACTGAAAGAGGCATATTTGCATACATTAAAAGCTGCTGCCTGAGGGTCTGACTGCCAATCATCTTTAGCCTAGGTGCTGACTGAAAACCTTCTCTTTGCTACTCTGACAGGTTTTGACACACCCTCAACTACTGGGAGCACTGAGGATAAAGTAGGATGCTTGGGCAATAACAAAATCTTCAGAGCCAACCAAGAGCTAGGGGAAGGTTGAGTGATAAGGTTTATCTCCTACAAGAGGCCACTCCTTGAAGACTAGGAGAGGTGGTGGTTTTATATAATGCATAGGAAACAACACAGAGAGTCCAAGTAAAGGAAGAAACAAAGGAATATTTTCCAAATAAAATAATAATATAAAACCTCAGAAAAAAACCTTAATGAAATGGAAATAAGTTATTTATCTGATTAAAAATTCAAAATAAAGATTGTAAAGATGCTCACTGAGCTCAGAAGAAGACTGGATGAACAAACTGAGAATTTCAGCAAAGAAATAGAAAATATAAGAAAATACCAAATATAAGTCACAGAGTTGAAGTATAAAAAATTAAACTGAAAAATACAATAGAGGGGTTCCACAGCAGATTCAATGAAGTGGAAGAAAGGATCAGTGAACTCGAGGACAGGGCAGGGGAAATCACCTAGTCAAAACAGCAAAGAGAAAAAAAAGAATGAAAAAAGTGAAGATAACTTGAAAGTCTTATGGGAAAACATCAAACAGACCAATCTGCATTATAGGCATTCCAGGAGGAGGGAGGAAAGGAGGGAGGGAGGGAGGGAGGGAGGGAGAGAGAGAGAGAGAGAGAGAGAGAGAGAGAGAGAGAGAGAGAGAGAGAGAAAGAAAACAAAACTTATTTGCAGAAATAATAGCTGAAAACTTTCCTAATCTGGTGAACAAAACAGACATCCAGATCCAGGAAACCCAGTGAGTTCCAAACAAGATGAACCCAAAGGGACCAACACCAAGACATTGTAATTTTAAAAAGTTTAAAAAAGGGAGAGAGTTTAAAAACAGTGAGAGACAAACAATTTGTTTGTAAAAGGGAACCCCCATAAGACAATGAGCAGATTTTTCAGGAGAAATTTTGCTGACCAGAAGGGAGTGGGAAGATATAGCGTATTTCCCCATGTATAAGATGCACCCTTTTCCGAAAAATTTGGGGTCTAAGTCATTTAAGAAGTGTGGCATTTCAAATGCCATAGATGGAACTAAGGACGATGCAATATATGAAGACAGTGATTCGTCATCAGACACAGATGAGGACAAGCTAATGGTTTGGAGTTTTGACAGTGATGAGGAGTTGTATGAATTTTTTGATGAATAAAACTTGAGTTCAGTAACTTTATGTAATGCATTTTTTTTCAAATTTCAGGCCCCCAAATTAAGGTGTGTCTTATACATGGGGAAATACGGTAATCAAAGTGCTGAAAGACAAAAACTGACAACCAAGAATACTTCATCCAGAAAGTTGTCCTTCAGAATGAAGGAGAGATAAAGAGTTTTCCAGATAAGCAGAAGCTAAAGGAATTCATCACCAATATACTGGCCTTACAAGAAATGTTAAAGGGACTTCTTTAAACTGAAACCAAAGGGTGCTAATTAGTAACAGGAAAACATATGAAAGTATAAATCTCAGTTGTAAAGGTAAATACATGTAAAATTCAGAAAACTCTGACATTGTAATGGGGGTTAGTCACTTTTAAAGCTAGTATGAAGATTGAAAAATAAAAATAGTAATAGAAGTATAATTATAATATGTTAATAGATACACAAAATAAAAAGATATGAGCTGTGACATCAAAACAAAATGGGGGATGTAGAGCTTTAGAATATGTTCAAAGTTAAGTTGTTACCAATTTAAAATTGGCTGTTATAAATATGAGTTGTTCTATGCCAACCTCATGATAACTACAAAGCAACATATAATGAAAAAAGAATCTAAGCATACCACTCCATAAAATCATCAAATCACAAAGGCAGAAAGCAAGGAAGGAAGAAAGGAACAAAAGAATTAAAAAGTATTCAGGAAACAATGAACAAAATGACAATAGGAAATACATACCCATCAATAATTACTTTAAATGTAAATGGAATATATTCTCCAATCCAAACACATAGAATGGCTGAAAGGATAACAAAACAGGATCCATCTATTGTATATGATACCTACCAGAGACTCATTTTAGCTTTAAGGACACACGTGTGAGGCCTGACAAGTTCACGAACCTGTTACAACAATGTTGCTAACCTTTTTTCATATCAGAGGAATTATTCATTATGAATTTGCACCAACTGGAAAAACAGTTAATCAAGTTTACTAT
Organism: Hipposideros armiger; assembly: GCF_001890085.2. Taxonomy (NCBI): domain Eukaryota; kingdom Metazoa; phylum Chordata; class Mammalia; order Chiroptera; family Hipposideridae; genus Hipposideros; species Hipposideros armiger. Next base: position 1,446,264 of record NW_017731606.1, read on the forward strand.
TTGGAAGTGCTGAAAAAGTGAAACGACCTGAACTTTTCACCAACAATTCATGGCTCTTGCATCACAACGAAGCACCAGCTCACACATTACTGTCTGTGAGGGAGTTTTTAGCCAGTAAACAAATAACTGTATTGGAACACCTTCCCTACTCACCTGATCAGGCCCCCAATGACTTCTTTCTTTACTTGAAGATAAAGGAAATATTGAAAGGAAGACATTTTGAAGACATTCAGGACATCAAGGTTAATATGACAACAGCTCTGAGGGCCATTCTAGGAAAAGAGTTCCAAAATTGCTTTGAAGGGTGTAGACTAGGCACTGGCATTGGTGCATAACTTCCCAAGGGGAGTATTTTGAAAGTGACCATAGTGATATTCAGCAATGAGGTATTCTAGCACCTTTTCTAGATTGAGTTCACAAACTTAATTGTCTGACCTCATAAACCGAAAGTGACGGAATACATAAAGATATCCCATTCCTTTGGAAACCAGAAGAAAGCTGTGGTAGCAATACTTACATCAGACAAAATAGACTTTAAGCCAAGAACCATTATGAAAGACAAAGAAAGTCATTATATAATTACAAAGTAGTCAACTCATGAATAGGATATAACAATTGTAAACATTTATTTATCCATCATTGGAGCACCTAAATATATAAAGCAAATATTAATAGATGTGAAGGGAAAAATTCACAGAAGTACAATAATAGCAGAGGACTTCAGTACCACACATTCAACAATGGATACATCATAGAGACAGAAAATCAATAAGGAAAATGGTTCTTGAGCACACATTATATCAGATGGATCTAACAAACTTAGAATCTTCCATCTAACAGGAGCAGAATACACATTCTCCTCAAGCACATTTGGAACATTCTCCAGGATAGATCATATGTTAGGCCACAAAACAAGCTTTATAAATTTAAGAAGCTTGAAATAATATCAAGCATATTTTCCAACCACAAAAGTACGAAACCAGAAGTGAATTATAAGAAGAAAACTGGAAAATTCATAAGCATGTGAAGGTTAAACAACATGGTCGTGAATAATCAATGGGTCCAAAAAAATAAACCAAAATAGGAATAAAAAAATATCTTGCAACAAATGAAAATGAAAATACACATGCCAAAATTTATGTGATGAAGCAAAAGCAGATATAGGGAGAAATTTATAGTGATAAACACCTGTAAACACCTACTACTACTACTACTACTACTACTACTACTAATAATAATAATAATAATAATAATAATGAGATCTTAAATAAATAACTTAAGTTTACACCTTAAAGAGCTAGAAAAAGGAGAACAAAGCCCAAAGAAGGTAAAAGGAAGGAAATAACACAGATCAGCAAAAATTAATGAAATGAAGAGTACAAAGACTACAGAAAAGATCAATGAAACTATCAAGCTGTTTTTTGAAGAGATAAACAAAACGGCAGACCTTTAGCTATGCTTACCAAGAAGAAAGAGGAAACACTCAAATAAAATTGGAAATGAAAAAGAAGACATTAAAACTGATACCGCACAAACACAGAGGATCATAAGAGAGTACTATGAATAATTACATGCTAACAAATTGGGCAACCTAGAAGAAATGAATAAATTTCTAGAAACATATAGCCTAACAAGACTGAATCATGAGGAAATATAAAATATGGACAGATCAATTAGTAGTAAAAATAATGAATCAGTAATCAAAATCCTCCCACCAAAGAAAAGTCCAGGACCATATATGGCTTTACTGGTCAGTTCTACCATACATTTAAAGAAGAACTAATACCTTCTCAACTCTTCCAAAAAATAGAAGAGAGAACACTTCCCAACTCATTTTATAAGGCCTGATACCGAAACCAGACAAGGATGCCACAAGAAAGAAAATACAGGCCGATATCTCTGATGAAATTAATAAATGGAAAGCTATTCCATGCTAGTAGATGAGAATTAATACTGTTAACATGTTCATACTACCCATAGAAGTCTACAGATTTAGTGTAATCCCTATCAAAATTCCAGTGGCATTTTTCATAGAAATAAAACAAAGAATCATAAAGTTCATATGGAGTCACCAAAGACCACAAATAGCCAAAGAAATCTTGAGAAAGAATAATAAAGTTGGAGTCTTCACACTTCCTGATTTTAATGTATGTTATAAAACTATAGTAATCAAAACAGTATGACATTGGCATAAAACAGAAACATAAATCAGTGGAACAGAATATAGAACCCTGAAATAAACCCATACTTAGTCAATTAATTTGCGACAAAGGTGCCGAGAATATAGAAGGATGAAAAGATAGTCTATTCCATAAGTAGTGTTAGGAAAACTGGACAGCCACTTGCAAAAAAATTAAATTGAGGATCCCCATCTTAAGCCATACACAACAATAAATCAAAGTAAATTAAAGACTTGCATATAAGACATGAAACCAAATAACTCCAAGAAACAGTAGGGGATAAGCTCCTTGATGAAGGTCTTAGTATTGAATTTTTACATTTGACACCAAAAGCAATGGCAATAAAATAAAATAAGCGGGATTACATGAAATGAAAAAGCTTTTGCACAGCAAAGGAAACCATCAATAAAATCAAAAGGCAAACTATAGAATGGGAGAAAATATTTGCAAATCATATATCTGATAAAGTGTTAATATCTAAAATTCATAAAGAACTCATGTAACTTAATAGCAAACTAGAACAATCCAAGTAAAAAATGGGCCTTGAATAGACATTTTTCCAAAGAAAACATACAAATTGCAAACAGGTATATGAAAAGATGCTCAACATCATTAATCATTAGAGAAATGCAAATCGAAACCTCAGTGAGATATCACCTAATATCTGATAGAATTGCTGTCATCAAAAGACAAGAGGTAGGTATAGGCAAGACTGTGGAGAAAAGCGAACCCTTGTACACTCTTGGTGAAAAATGTAAATCGGTGCAACCACTATGGAAGACAGTATGGAGGTTCCTCAACAGATTTCCAAATAGACTGCCAGAAGATTCAGCATTCTCACTTCTGAGTATATATCCAGAGGAAATGAGAACAGGCTATTAAAGAGATATCTGTACTCCCATGTTCACTGCAGTCTTATTCACAGTAGCCAAGAGATGGAAACAATGTGTCATGAACAGTTGAATGGATAACAATGTGAGACAGACGGATGGTCACACACACACACACACACACACACACACACTCACACACACTCACACACACTCACACACACACACTCAGCTATGAGAAAGAAGGAAATCCTGCTGTTTATGACAACATGCATGGACCCTAAGGGCATTATGTTAATGAAATAAGCCAGACAGAGAAATACAAATAGTGCATGGCATCATTTATATGTAGAATCTTAAGGGGGAAAAAAATGTCAAACTCTTAGAAATAGAAAGTAGAATGGTGGTCTTAAGGGGCTGTGGGGTTGGAGAAATAGGGAGAGATTGGGACAAAGTTTCAGCTATAAGATGAATAAGGTCTAAGGATCTATTGTAAAACATGGTGACTATAGTTGATAATACTGTACTGTATAATTTAAATTTACTAAGAATATATCATAAATGTTCTCATAAAAAAAATGTGAGGTGATTAATGTGTTAATTAACCAGATGGGAGGAATCCTTTTACAATGTATCTGTATATCAAATCAGTACTTTAAATATCTTATAATTTTGTCAATTATACATTAATAAAGAAAAACAATATAATAGGTGTAAAGAGGTTCTAGGAATTTTTGGATATTTTTCAAACTTTTTATTTGGAAATAATTTTAAACTTACAGAAAAGTTACAAGAATGTTACAGATGTCTATATATCCTTAACCCATATTTACCTATTTTTAATATTTTGCCCCATTTCTTTATTATAAATAATATTCTTTATTATTTTTAATAGATCTCTCCCTCCATCATTTACTACCTCTTTCTCCTTACATACAAACTTGAATTATTTTCTGAACCATTTGAGATAAATTTGCTTGTGTCATCTCCTTTTACCCAGAAGTCTTCAGTATGTTTCATAGGAATAAGTATGACCTCTTACATAGACATAGTATGGCTGTCAATCTTAGGAAATTCAACATCAATATTATACTTTTATCTAATCTACCATCTATATTTCAATTTTGTCATTTGACCTAATAACTTCATTTATAGCCCTTTTTTGGTCTGCCCAGTCACCATGTAGTTTAAAATCTCATATTACATTTAATATTAATATCATTTCTCTCTTCTCTCTTTTCATCTGGAATTATCTTATGACATTGATATTTTTTAATAAGACAGGTCCCCATGCCCTTTTTTAGTAGAATCCTTATTATTTTTTGTTTTTCTGATGTCTCTCATCTTTCCATTCAAGTTGTATACATCAACAGTTGAAATACTACCAGCGTTTGGAATACTAAGTGTGTTTCTTCTAGGGGTGTCCTTCTAAGGATCACATCAGGAAGTACACAATATCTATCTGCCCTCCATTGATGATGTTAATTTTGAGTAGCTGATCAAGTGATTGTCAGATGTCTCCATTGTATAGTTGCTAATATTTTGCTTGCAACTAATAAGCAAGACACTTTAAGAAGACACTGTAAGACTATGCAAATATTCTATACTCATTTATCATACCCCCTCTTAGATTTATCATTTAGTGATGATTCTTTCTTGTGCCAAGTTATCATGGTTGCAAAATGATGATTTTTCAATTCCATATGCCCTCTACCATCACTAGTCAGCAGTTGACATTTTATTACAAGCAAAGAGCATTCCCATCTTGTCTATCTGAGATACAGACTCCTGTATTCCAGTTTCTTTATTCTTCAGTAGTATATAATTAATGGTGTTCCTTGTTTTAATGCCCAAATTATCCTAGATTTGATGAGTGGACACCCTTTCAGATTTATTCCTATATTCTTTTGATGTGACCCCATGATTATTTTTTCTTTTTTGGTTGTGGGCAGGCATAGCCCAACCTGTTGTTAGGAGCATGTGCTCTCACCAGCTGAGCCATCCTGCCACATGTTGGCAGCTCAGCAGCAGCTCAGCTTGGGCACAGCTCACTGGCCCATGTGGGAATTGAACTGGCGACCCTGCTACTCAGAGCTCGCACTCTTGAGCAAGCTTTTAACTAACTGAGCCATTTGGCCAGCCCTTGATTTTTTTTAAAGCTATTTTTACTTTCTGTCATAACAAGCCGATCCAGGCTCATCTTATTATTTCCCTTCCTCGGCCTTCAAATCAGGCATTTCTCCAAGGAGCCCTGGCACATTTGAGTACAGAATAATATTAGAAACCAAGACCTGGGTTCTTGTGTATTTGGAATCAGTGTATAAAAAAATTACTGTTTTTAGCTTGGATATTTTCCCATTTGCTGATTTAGTTGTCCAAAAGTTATAATTTATTTAGCTTTTGTAATCATTTTATAGAAGGTTAGAGTTTACTTCTTATGAGTGTTCCCAAAACTCTGAAAATATAAAAGAGTTATAAAACATTGGATCCTATATATTTGTGCTTAGGTAGTAGGTACTAGCCAGAATTATGACCACTTTTCTGTGCTCAGAACAGAAAGTTAATGATTTTTTAAATTGATCCAAAAAATTGGTACAAACCAGGACATAGAATTCGAAAAAAAATTTTAAAACCCAGATGATATTCCTTTTTAGGTTATCATTAATGTTGTTCCCATTTTCAGTGTGAACAGTTAAATATGTTGTTTTTAAAGAATGTGTTTTTCTTTTATTTTTGAATCATATCATAAATTCAAATATAGATCTTTTAATTCTCGTTTGGTGTGAATTACTTCATACCAAATTTATCATGACACATTATTTGGAAGCCTAAAGAGGGGCAACTTAGGGACATAGAACATCGAAAGTATAATTGTGCAACTTTAAAATTGTTGACTTTTATCTCTTCAAGATACAGTACACTGTCAAAAATCACAAGCAAAACTCTGACATAAAATTTTTGATAATATATTCCCCAAATTATTCAACTAGGCAATATGATTGTAAATTTTTAGAAGTAATCAGTTAATGATGATAGATGTGAGATTATTTTTTATAGCTTATTTAAAAAAAATTGACAGATCTAAATTTTTTATTTAGTTCTATCATTTTAAAGCCTTTTAATATTTTTAGTGTTTATGAACAAATAATAATGATGCAATTTGCAGTAAAGACATTTGGTATGCCAGCAAACAAAAGCTCAAGGAAGGGGTCGATGAATGGGGGTACTTTGGGGAAATCAGATGAGGAATAAAGTGGGAGATACATTGCAGGCATAGGATATATTTCTTCATCTCAGTTCTCTTGAAATCTGGCTTGGGAGGCAAAACCAAAGCTTATATAAAAGATATATAAAGTACCATATGCTAGAACCAGTTTAATGAAAGAGTTAATAATTGATGACTGGGTAGCTGGAATAAGTCTTACTAAGTTTAAAGGACTTAGTGGATATTTAAAATGCAAGAGCTAAGACTTCGACTAAGGGAAAGAAATAAGGGCAATCCAGGTAAAAAGACTATGGCTAGGAAACAAGATTTTAGTGCTTATGATACATTGAAGGCTTATCATGTTCCAGGCACTATGCTATTTTACACTTTATTCTATTTTTTTAATTCACATGTAGTTTATTTTCTTCTCATAAGAATAGCACTTAGTATGTTTTAACATTGCCATTTTATTTTATTCTTTTGTAATACAGATGTTTTTAAGTTAAATTTATTGGGGTGACATTGGTTAATAACATTATATAAGCGTCTATATACTTGTGTAATACAATACATCATCGGTATACTGCATTGTATGCTCACTACCCATAGTCTAGTCTCCATCCATCACCATGTATTTGACCCCCTTTACCTTTCTCGTCCTCCCCTCACTCTCCTTCCCCTCCAGTAACCTTCATACTGTTGTCCCTGTTTATAAATTTGCTTGTTTTGTTTGTTTATTCATTTGTTTTTGTTTTATATCCCACATGAGTGAAATCATATGGTTCTTGTCCTTTTCTGTCTAACATTTCACTTAGCATGATATTCTCAAGATCCATCCATGTTGTCACAAATGGCAATATTTCATCCTTTCTTATTGCTCAGTAGTATTCCATTGTATGTGTACTACATCTTCTTTATCCAATCTTCAATCAAAGGAAACTTAGGTTGTTTCCATGTCTTGGCCACCATGAATAAAGCTGCAATGAACATAGAGGTACATATATCTTTACAAATAAGTGTTTTCCAATTTTCAGGTAGATACCCAGAAGAGGGATTGCTGGATCATATGGCAGCTCTGTTAACATTCCTATTTCATATATGACGCTAAAAGACTTACCCAGCCTCATTTGGGTACTAAGTCAAACACCTTGCGTCTGTCTGCCTCCAAACCAATATCAAATACTAAAACAAGGCTGTACAAATTATATTACTGTGTTATTGGTTCAAGAATAAGTGTCATGAGTAAGACCATATTTGATTTTATTTATTATCAATATCTGACAGTGAAAACATTACAAATCAGTGGAATCTGTGCATTTTAACAAGTTTTGTGATAAAATAAAAAAATTTTAATGCTCATAATTAAATACAGCAGTTAATTCCAAATGATTGAGCAATTTGCCCGGAAAATGAAGTAATGAAAATAGATTTCTAATCTGATGGGAAAACTTGCAGCAATGGGGAAAATCACATACAAAATATTTGGTAGATTTTTCTGAAGAACAACCCAGTCATTTTTTTCTTTGTTTCTCTTTACCCATCACTCACCACCCCTCCACCCTTGTTATCAAACTACGCTGTGGTCACTGTAGAAAATTTAGTATGTATTGGGAGAAAAGTAAGAGAACAGAAAAAAAATAATAGTTTGACCTATTTTCTTTCTATAATAAAGGTTTGGTTTTTTTCTACTAAAACTTTCTGTAGGTAATTAATGTCTACATACAAATCTACCACATGGATATAATAATACACTTAAATTCCTGCTGGGCATTTAGTTCCCCTTTTGTCAATATTATAAATAACACTATGATGAATATCTTTTTGGAAAATTGTTGATTCCCTGAAGGAGGGTTTTTTGTTTTTTTGTTTGTTTGTTTGGTTTTTTTAAAAGATTTTTATTGGGGAATTGGGGGATGGGAACAGTGCTGGGGAATTGGGGGAAGGGGAACAGACAAGTTGCTGTCCTTTTGTTCTTCAGTCTAGTTGTGGAGGACGTTGCTTCACTGGCCCAAGTTGCCACCATCATTACGCTCTTCCCGGGTGAGGAGATCACTCGCCGGCTTCTGGATGGCCACTCACGGCAGCCGCTGACCACTCACACTGGCTGCTGGCTACACAGGGTAGCCCATGGCAACCCACTGCAGCAGGGTCTGCAGCCTACGCCGTCACCAGTGACTCAGGGCAGCCCAGCTCCAGGTTGAGCTGTTGTTCAGCATCTTAGCTGTGGAGGGCAGTGTCACTGGCCCTCATATGTGGGATCCGAACTGGGGCCCTCTGGCGTCCCAAGCCAGCTCTTAACCAACGCGCCACTCGACAGGCCCAGAAGGAGGGTTTTGTTAATGATAATCTACCTAACTGAGTTAGAAAGCATGACAGAGATGTGTGGAAATAAGCTTACTTCTAATATAATCAACATTATACTTGATAGTATTCTAGAGACTAATCCTCATACCTTATTCAACAAAGACAGTCTAGTGAAAACTAGCATAAGTAACATAATTCAGACAGAAAAAACTGGGAGATTTATATATTTGAGTATTCTGTAGTTTGATAATTTGTAACACATGCAAATATCCACATGAGATTCTTCATATAGTAAGAATGATGAAAATTATGCTCTTATATCTGTCCTCTCCCCCTTTTTCAAATGAGAATTGGCTAATGGACAGAATGCTGAATCTTAACAGTCCCCTTGACATCCTCACAGAAGCATTTTGTAGGGAAAAACTTTCACTGAATTAGCTATGATTAGTTATATATGCTTAAAATTATATGAGACATTAAAACAACAGGAGAAACTTTTGAGAACAATTCCCAAAGTCCCTCAATATTAAATGCCTTTTAAAATTTTTTGACAATTTTACATCAGAAAAGCCTGTAGTAAGGACTGTGTATTGTTACTATTTCATTTAAACACAAAAAGGATTATTACATCGAAATATACTTAAAGGAAAAATGTCTGAATATCTTTCTAGAGTTACAATTTGACTTCTCATATGTCATCTCTTCTAAACCGTTTCTTTGAACTAATACCTATTTCTTATAAAGGTTATATATAAGAATACGAGAGAGAGGAAAGAGAAATAGCCCAAGAATTAGAAGACTTGACTTATTAATCCCCATTATACCTTTAATAAGCTCTATGACCTTGACAAATCATTTAATCTCTTTGGCATGAGATTGCTAGTTTGTAAAATGAAATAGATACCTTCTAGTATTATATTATTTTTATTCTATCATGTTAACTATATATGATTTTAAAGATATATTTTAATTGTGTTCACTGTAGATACACTTTAAGATTTCCACCCAAATTATGATCCCAGAACATTATTCCTAGTCATCTGAATAAGGTATACTTTTTAGATGAATGTGTATTGCTTGAATTTATCGCTTGATAGTTGCTTATAACCAAATGTTTTATTTCTTTATGAAGTGTTTCAATATGCCATGTTACATGATCATTAAACAAGCTTTCTTTAAGAAAATAAAGCTGATATCTTGATTTTTGTGCCTAGCATATAAACTTCTCTATCAGGATTCCAGGGAAGGATACTTTATTTAACCTATGAATTGGAAAGCTTAAGTTCTATGACTGTCTAACTCGTCAGATAATATTGACGTAATTTTTTAGTCTAAAAATTGATTTAGTGTTTTCTCATTTCTAATTTTTCTATCATTTTTTCACCAATTTTAACAAACAGTGGAAAAGAACTTTAAAAAGAATCCATTGACTATGGTGGTTCACAAAATAATGTTCTTAAATTTATGAGAACCTAATTCTGAGATGGTTAAACTTGTTAGAAAGAAAACAAACATGAAGTTTATCTGCTGTTTCTTTACCTCGCACAAAAGTTTGACTCATTATCTCTTTTTCTCCAGAAAGAAAGATTAGCTTAATAATATTTCTCTTTTGACACTTTAAGTCAGTCCTAGATATTCATAATTATTATATAAGATACACCAAAGAATTCTTGAGTACTTTCTAACAATTGAAACTTGAATCAATTATGTCTTGGGGATACCGTATTTTGCCGTGTATAATGTGCACTTTTTTTCCCAAATTTGTGAGGGAAACATAAGAATGCACAGTATACTGTGGTACTAATTCCATATCTATGTAATGTTTTTAATTCTTTTATTTATGCTTATGAGTAAAAAGTGTAACTCTAGAAATCAATAACG
>NW_017731606.1:1459228-1517414 GCF_001890085.2 Hipposideros armiger
CCACTATGTGGCCAACTATGTAGTAAGTGTTTAATAAATAAACACGTACTGATACATTGCTGTTTACTTTTTATAACTTTAAACTATTTGTTATAAAGATAATACAAATGTAAACATTTTAGAAAATTATTTTTCTCTGGAAATGTGTATAGTATTCTTATGTGGTAAATGTCAGCTGTAATCCCATCACCCAAAGACAACTGCTAATCTTTTGGGGTATAATCTTCCAGGCCCTTACTTATTCATATTAAAAATGTAAACATATTTAATAAAAAATATACATACATAAAAACACACACAACTATATAGTACTTTTAAAACTTGTTTTGTTTTTATTAATATAGTCCCTTGTCAGTATATTTATTATTACCTTTAAATTGTTTTTATAGCCATTATTTCTTTTTTTTAAATTGAGATATGATTGACTTTATTTCTAGAGTTTCAGCTTCTTCTTGTCCTGTTTTTTTAATAATGGATAAAACACTGGATAGAAGAGGAATGGAAGTCACATTTATTGAACCTTTTGTAAGCAAGGCGTATTGTCTCCTGGGTCTCTCCATTCCTTTCTCCCATCCCTATCCCTAATCTATTTCTTCTTAGTTTTCCTAATCTCAATAAATGGCATTATTATCCATCTCAATAAATGGCATTTTGTTTGAACACCATCTAGGTGTTCAAACAAAAAACTTAGTTATCCCCTATCCTCCCTTTCATCTTTCACACTCACTAAGTATAGCCATCAACAATTCTACTTCCAAAATAAATCCTGTTATTTACTTTTCTTTGTCTCCCCTCTTACCACTTCACCATAGATCTTGTCTGAATTACCAGACTCTAACCAGTCTTTCTATTTCTACTTTTGCCTCTTTACAAGCTGCTATTCTCCATTCAGCATCATTGTGATCTTTTCAAAACAGAATTGAGATAACCCTCATTGCTTCAAGCCCTTGGACAGATTCCCATGGCATTTAGTACAAAAATCCAAACTCCTTTCCTTGGCCTCAAGGCCCTTCATAATTTAGCCTCTGCTTACCTCTCCAATTTCTTCTGCTATGGTTTTCCCCCTAGCTACTTAGGTTTCATATATTCTAGCTGCTTTTCTGTTTCTTAAAATATATTAAAACTCCTTCCTACCTTAGGCCCTTTTCCTGCCCCTGTTTCTAGAATGTTCTGCCCTCAAACTTTCAAGCAACTAGTTGCTTATTGTCTTTCAGATGTCAGCTCCAGCATCACCTCCACAGAGAGGTCTCCGACCTCCTTGGCTCTATTAGTCCACTCCCCAGTCACTCTCTCTCTCATCTTTTTTTTTTTTTATCTTCACAGGACTTACCACAAACAAATTATTTTGCTCATTTGTTTATCTTTTCATTTGGTCTCTCCTACCAGAATGTATAACAACAGCAGCTCTGTAACCACTGTAGCCTTAGTGCTTGGCACCTAGTAGGCAGCTGGTACATATAAGTGCATAAAACAGTTTATATATCATTATCTTTTATAGTTTATATGCCAACTATGTAACCTCTCTGAATCTGTTTGCTTGTTTATAAAGCAAGAGGGTTGAATTATATGCTTTTCTAAGATCCCTGTTAGCTTTTAACAGAGCAGTTTCTGGACTTAGGCCTTAGTTCTGTAATTTACTACAAGTGTGACACTGGGCAAATGACTTATCCTCTTGCTATGCTATCTCCTTTATAGATAGGGCATGATAATAGTACCTACTTCAGAGGGCTGTTGGAAGGGTTTAGTGACATAATGCACTTATATCTACAAGAATATAGATCTATAGGAAGAATGAATACATGTATTTGTCTCTTTGGCTTGCTGACACATAGTAGGTGCTCAATAAAGGTTTTATTTGCTTTGCTGTATTTCTATTATGGAAATTCTCAAACATATAGAAAATTAAAGTAAGTAATATAATAAACTCCCTTATATTTTACCCAGTTTTAAAAATTATCAGCATTTTGTCAATCTTTTAAAATTTAAGACCCTGATTTTTTTTTTTTTAGGGGGAGGCCTTTTTTTAAGTATAAGTATAGTTTTACAATCTTATAGTAGTTATAATAGTTCCAGATGTGCAATATAGTGATATTTTTGTACCTTTCAGTATGATTAGCCCACTACTTCTAGTAATCATCTGTCACGATATTATTGACTATGTTCCATTTCCTTTTTACCCATTTCCCCCCCACCCCCTCCCGTCTGGTCACCATCCCTTTGGTCTTTGTTTCTGAGTCTGTTTTTGTTTTGTTTGTTTTTAGATTCCGCATATAAGTGAAACCATACAGTATTGTCTTTCTCTGCCTGACTTATTTCACCCTCTAGATCCATCCATGTTGTCACAAAGGGCAAGATTTCATTCTTTTTTATTGCTGCATAATCTTCCATTGCATGTAGTGAATATACCACATCTTCTTTATCCACTCATATATCAGTGGACACTTAGGTTGTTGCTTCCATATCTTGGTTATTGTAAATAATGATGTAGTGAACATAGAGGTGCGTATATCTTTTTGAGTTAATGTTTTCATTTGTTTTTGGATAAATATGCAGAAGTAGAATTGCTGGGTTGTATGGTATATCTATTTTTCGTTTTTTGAGGAATTTCGATACTGTTTTCTATTGCCACACTAGTTTGCAGTGTGGGGAGAGGCATTTTAAAACAAACCCCAGACAACATATTTCACCTGTAAATAGTTTTGTATGCATCTCTAACTGATACAGGCTTTTTATTTATTTATTTATTTATTTATTTATTTATTTATTTATTTATTTGCATTACCAATTGCCATTATCATATTTAACAAATTAATTATAATTTTAAATATTTCTTAATATCATCTAATATATTTTCAGCTTATATATTTTCAGATTTAAAAAAAATTGTCTCAGAAATGTCTTGGTTTATTCAAATCAGAATTTAAACAACATCTACACATTTTATTTGGTTATTTCTTAAGTTTCTTCCATGAACAGTCCCTCTTTTGGGAGTGGTGGAGAAGCTGGGTCATTTGTCCAATGGAATGCCCTACATTCTGGATTTGACTGGTTAATTTCCCATATTATTATTTGACTTGTACCTCTATTCCCCGTGGTTTCCATAAAGTAATAATTAGATCTAGAGGCTTGAGTAGATTCACATTTAATTTTTAAAGCAAGATTCCTTCAAAGATTGTACTGTATTTCCTATGGTATCACATCAAGAGGAACTTAATATCTGGTTGTTCTACTTTGGTAATGTTAAAATTGATGTGTGGGTTTGGGGTAGTATCAGGCCTTTCACTTAATGGTTTTGGTATTTATTGTGACCATTGCCTAAGTACATTATCTCAATAGAAACTGAAAAAAAGATAATTTCCTAGTTCTATTGTTCCTTTTGAATTTATTAATTAAAATTCATCTATAAAATGGAACTTTTATCAACTACAGTTTGATAGAAAAGACAGTAAATTTAGTTATTTCCCCTTTTTAAAAATTTTCAGAATAGATTGGGTACCCTCACAATCTTCAGTAGAGACCAATTAAAAAATTATCATTATGAACTTATGAATTTTTGTGTATTTGATTCATTTTAATCAAAAGTGAATTTTTATTCATATTGATTATTTACTTTTTGATACAATAAGATGAATAGGCTGATTTTGTATATTTTTCTGAGCCAGATTAAAAAGAATGTCATTTCTCCAAGGAGTCCTGGTTTCCTTTACTGGTAAATAGTATTTAATATTTTAATTGCGTAATTGAATTATTAACACTGATATGATGCCTAGTACAGTGTCTGGCATATAGAATATAACATATGTTAGCTGTTATTATTTTCTTTTATATTCTCATATTAATTAGTCTAGCAGGGGTCGGCAAACTGCGGCTCGCGAACCACATGTGGCTCTTTGGGTACATTCCGTCTCAAAAGTTTGCCGACCCCTGGAAGAGCCAATCCTGTCCCTCACAACAATTTAAAAATTATTTGAGAGCCATAAATATATTTTTACATAATCACCATTATGTGAATAATATATCCTTTAAAAATTTTATAAATGAAACGATTATAGTTTTATTTTCATTTTCAATTTTACTTCAGAGCCACAGTTTGCGAGCTGCAGTTTGCCGACCCCTGATGGCTCTTCCATCTCAAAAGTTTGCCGACCCCTGGTCTAGAGCAGTGATTCTCAAAGTGTGATCCTTGGACCAACAGTATCAGTATCACCAGGAAACTTTTCAGAAATGTGAATTCTTAGACCCCGCCTCAGACCTACTAAATCAGATCATTTAGGGGTGAGACCCAGAACTTTATTTTAACAAGCCCTGTGTGATTTTGGTGCACACTAAATTTGAGAACCACTGGTCAAGAGTAGAAGTTCCTAACTCGTCTGCTGAGAATGGGCCACAGGCATGCTGAATATTTTCTTATGGCAGCTGTGTAGCACTATAGATCCCAGCAGCCTTGTCCATTTTCTAATCTTTTCAAAGCTTACATTATTTTATGAAATATGAGAATTAATGAAACTGATATTACCTAGAACAATCTGTTTATGAAATAAGCATTATACTTACCCAGCATTCTAAGGATATAGAACAGATGAACCTATATGTATTTGTTTCACACATTTTGTATCCTAAAATAGCTTGTGACAGCATTTCCCAACATGCATTCCATAGGGCACTAGGCCCTCTAGATGTTCTGTAATAAAGACAGTTCGTTGGTCCAATAAGTTTGAGGAATAGTTTATATTTTATCTCCTTTGCTTGGCATTGTACAAATGAAATCTGCATATCAAAGTGTGAGAAATTCTGCAGTAACAAAACCTTTTAACTTGGCTTAACTTACTGTTTTCAAAATTTTTGATTAGTAGACCCTTTGGCTAAGTAATAACTATTTGCTTCCAGTAAGAAATACTTTGGAAAATGCTGCCTTATGAGTATGTTAAAAAAAATTTGTGGACTTTGTGATACTTAAAAATAGGAAGCTTTCTGGGTGAATATATAGTAGCCCTACAAATGAATTTGTCCTACTTTCGAAATACTGTAGAGCCCCGGGCATATTGAAGAGGAAAGTATCAGGGTTTTTGTTTTGTTTGCTAGAGGTAAATTCAATCCTGAACTAAGACTAGTGGCCTGATTTATCTGAAAGCTTGTTATCCTAAAATGTGTATTTCTCGTGTTGTCATTCTTTTCCAGACCAATGCAAGGGTAAACTAGGTTTCATCATGTGGACATGTCAACATGATTACCAGATTATTTGGCAAGAAATGAAGACGCTTTTCAAAGGGAACTGTAGACTTTACAGAATTTGTTACTACTTAAATGCCCTTATTTTCAGTTTTGCAAAATCTTAAAGGCCTTAAATTGCTGAGGCAACTCTATATAATGGTACACTGTAATAAATAACTTACATTTCAAAAAGAAAATGTAGAACTAAAAGTTTTTTATTTGCATAATTCCTTTTATCCTCCTTTTTAAACTGAGTGTATAAAGAAATTTTGTAGGAAGAGTTTTAGTGTGAAATGTTATTGTTGAAAATGAACTTCACACAGAGATGATACTGAATACAACTAGTCTTTTCGGGGTAGAAGGGACAGGAATCAAGTATCAGGAGTGCAACAAAAATGAGGTTGAAGTTTCAACCTGAGTGATAGGATAAACTTCCTGAAGATTGTGCCTATCTACTGTACGGAGTCATCCCATAAAATCAACAGTCTAGTAATTATTAACATTGTCTCAGGATGTGTTTAAATGGCAATAGCACTTTTAGGGCAGATTGATATGGTGAGTATGAATTTATCCCATATCATTGAAGACAGACTGTGAGCGACATAGAATGTAAACTACATAGAAGTTGGGAATCCCACTAGCTGATGTAGTCCACAGTAATAATAGGTAGGAAAAAAAAATCTATAAATGGGCAAGCTGTGGCTTGTGCTTATGATATGTGTAAGAGATAAGGTGACCTTGCAAGTCACTGTGAGACAATTCAGTATTAAAGGTTAATGTGTATCTTTAAGTGGACCTACTAAAACAAAGGAATAATTTTAGGTTAGAAGAACGCTTGCAAATATTGTTCAGTGAGATAAATGACGTGTCAGTGTTTTATACTATAAAATATTAAATTTCAAAGCATTCTTATAACATCTATTACATTCATAGCTTACGTTTTAATTTCCTGATTATTTTTAAGTTTCTCACATATTTTCAATATGTGACTGTCATTGTAAAACACAAACCAAGTCAGCCAGTATGATTACACAATTATTACATAAAAGATATTCTAGCATCTATGGAGAAGAGGCAGTATTCCCTAACATGATAAATTACTTATAGAAAAATTTGATAAAAAATATCATGTTACTGTCTCTAAGAACAAACCTTTATTTTAACCAACATGAGTTAAATTTTTTTTATTTTTTTTTAATCATAGCAGTACATTTTGCATTGCAAAAAGAAATAGGGGTTTTCTCTTAAGACATTGTATTCTTGTAGGAGAGCTATTGGAATTAAGAATAAAAATACCTTATGATTTATAGCACATTTACAAAGTAAAAGTCAACATCTGTAATAAAAAGTGATGTAAATAAAAGTGAAATTGTTTTTACTTAATACTGATTTACATTATATTGGACCTTTTTTCTTTCTTGTTAATAACTATTCCATTTAATGAAAGTTTAATTAAAGAATAGCTTCAAGAAATGACCAGTGCATGCTATTTTGTGTTTCGGTTAAAGTAGGTTACTTGTCATTTATTTGAAACGGTTATCTACTACTCAAGCTGACTTCTAATGGCACTCTAGGGCATTTATCACAGTCTCATAAAAATGTGGATAGCTTTATCTCTTTCAGGAATTTCAGTCATTCTTTTGTCGTTTCAAATTTATTAGTAATCCATGAAGAATATGATTCATTAAGTGTGGAAATCTTTGGTAAATTTATATTCATCACATTTTTATTATTTCTAAGGATTCCAGAAACCAAGCAACCTAATTTTAGCTTTTGCTTTGTAACAAATGAAAATCTTTCAAGAGCATATGGACCTTATCACACATACAAAAAGGAAATGGATAGTTCCCTTTGGATATGTTCATTTCATAGACATCTAATAACTTGGTTATATTTCACTGTACTAGAAACTATATGGCCTCCAAAGGAGATGGAAAATGCAGTTCTTGGCCTCCATGAGTAGGGGGAAAGAGACTTCCCTTGGTAAAATACCCAGAAAACTATTCCAAGGAAATTCATTCCTACATGTATTCAGTAAATAAATACTAAATATCAACTATGTACCCAGCTCTTGTTTTAGGAAGTGGGACTTTACCAGGGAAGAAATCCTTGATATTTCTTCCCTGGTAAAAGGAAAGAAATCAGACAGATTTCTTTCTGTCTGGGAAAGAACAGACAGAAATCAGACAGGGAAGAAATCAGACAGAAATCCTGGCCTAATGGAGCCCAAAACAAGATAAGTGAAGTGGATAATATGTTGGATGGTAACAAGTGCCATGGAGAAAAATAAAGTAAGGAAAAGGGGATAGGAAGTGTTAGGGCCTTGCAATTCCTAGTAGGATGCCAGTTACAGGCTTTTAACAGAGCAGAAGTCTCTTGAATGAAGACCTAATGGAGATGAGGGAATTAATAATTATGGTATCTGTGGAAAGAGTATTCCGGGTAAAGGAATAACAAGTGCTTAAGACCCTTAGCTGGGAGGAACATGCCCAAGATGTTTAAGGAGCAGCAAGGAAGCATGGTGGGGCCAGAGAAAACTAGAGGAGGCTGAGGGAGGCTGTTAAAACAATCCAGACAAGTGATGGTGGTGGCTCCCAGTATTGTGGTAGCAGTGGAGATGATAAAAAATCAGGATTTGCTGATTTGAAAGAGAGGAGAATCAGGATATTTGATTTGCCAGATGGAAAAAATATTTCCACTGAGACAGGGAATACTACAGGAGGAGTAGAATTTTGGGAGAAAGATTGGAGCTGTGTTGTGGCCATGTTTGAGATACCTGTTAGTCATCTAAGTGGAGATGTCAAGCAGGCAGTTGGATATGGCATTTTGTGGCATTTTGGGGAGAGATTTGGCAGGAGAAATAAATATGAGTAAGCGTGATAGATATGTTGGTAAACTGTGCTAGGAATTAAGAGTAAGAGAAAAATTGGTAAAGGGAAGCCTTCAGGAAAGAAGATAAATTTTAAGCAGGATCCTTGATTAACGGAAAGGAAAGGAAAGAATATTGTAATTAGGGAGACTGTCCTAGGATCTTAGAATATCACCTAAAAATAGATCAGTGCTTTACTACCTTGTTTTGTTTTTTTGTTGTTGTTATTGTTTTTTGCTTAAAACTTTCATAGTGCATCATATGGTATCATGATAGGAACAGTAGGTACACAGGAAATGTTTAACTCATGAACGAGAATAATATTTTTCAAACTTTATTTCATTAACCAGTATTTAGTAATTGAAACTTAATTTATTTTAGATGTTTTTATTGTGCTAAAATATATGACATAAGATTTACCATTTTAACCATTTTTAATTGTACCCAGTGGTATGAAGCATATTCTGAAACTTCGTTTTGGGTATAAAAATATTCTCTTTTCAAAAAAAAATAAATCAACATCTCAACATCGTTGCTTAGGGGCATAAGGAATTTAGAGCTGATTGGGCTTTACTTCTATGAGCATTGAGCTTTATGCAAGCCTTAGAATTCTAAATGATTGTCACTTTTGTTTGAAAGATTGGGACAAACCGAAAAACAAAAGTGAAAAATGAGTGTCATTTTTAGTTTTGGGCTTGCCATTTAAAATAACTTGAATATGTCTTATTTACCTTTGATTACTGGTACCTAACACAGAAACCAAATGTTCAAATAAGGTCTTGGTATATATATCTGGAGCTTTTCAAACATGTGATAAGTATGCCCTGCTTTATCATTTCTTTGCCTGCTTCTCAGATGCCTTTCAAAGTATGCTTTTGTAGTTTATTTTGTAAATTATATTATAAATTATACTTTGTAATTAACTTTGGAGTTTGTAAATTATATGAAACTGATATGTCTATGTTTTGTGAGCGAGAAGCCTAGGAAATTCTGTTGACCACAGTGCCTCTTTTTCTAGGGAACAAAGAAGGAAGAGATTGAAGGTGAAGTGGAGGTGTCTGGTTTAATTCAGCCAGCAGAAGTGTTTGCTCCCAAAAGCCTGGTGTTGGTATCCAGATTAGATTATCCAGAAATTTTTAGGGTAAAGAACTCTTAGTTGTCATTATTGATTTATATTATTATGTAAATCTGTTTTGAGTGAACCATGGTAACAACTTCTTTGTATTTAAAATATCTTTAAATTGATTTAGGAATTTATCAATAAAATAAAATTAATGTGAACAGCAGAAATGTATTCATGGTGGATGAAATTAATACCTGAATAAGTTAATGTGACTATTTAAATTTCTAAGGATGTAGTATCTGTTTTTAAAAGGTCCCATGTTTACTGACTCAAATTTATGTATCTTAAAGAAATTATTGATTCCCGGTAGCAAATTTGAAATCCATTAGTAATATAACTGCTTTGTGTATTTTTACTCACCTGCTTTTGAGGAGTCCAGGTTGAAGTAAATAGGATAGATATTCGTGATTTCAAATAGTTCTAATCAAACCACTGCCAACATAGCTTTAAAATATTGTTTACTTCCAGATATTTTGTTTTTTAGATACTCAGAATTTTCAAATGTAAGAAAAACTTTTAATTTAGTTATAAATATATTTAAGCTTTGAAATAAGATAGCTTATTTTTTCTTATTTCAGTTGCTACCTTCAATAGTAATGTTGACCATGATCCAAAATCACAGGTCTTCTCTGGAAAGTATAAACTATACCTTAAAGTTTCCCAAGGATTTGGGAAATTTATACATAATTTCTGGCAAACTTTTCCATATTGTTGAGATTATATGTATTCTAGAAAAATTAACTTGGTGTCAAGCTCTCAATGACAATGGGGTGGCTCCTAACAAATACTAATTTTTCAGAGTTAACAAAATTTTAACAGACTGACAGATTCAGAAAGATTGCATTTTGTCTCCTTTTTATCACCTACTTTCTTTTAAAGTGTTAATTATATCCTTTCTCTATTTTGTTATCTTTTTGTAAAAATTCACATAAGTTAAATTTTTATGTAGAATAAATATTCTGAATTTATAAGAATCATAAAACAAGGTAAAATTACTAAATGTTTATCTTAAAAACTGGTGTTTTGCAAAGTAAGTTGAAACAAAACAGTAAAGCCCTCCAAATTTGCTAGAGTGGTTATCTTAGCCCAAACACCTGTTTTACAAATTATGGATTTCTGTTTTTAATAAGCTCGTCCCAAAAGTTCATTTAGAGCTTCTGGTTCTGGAAGGAAATTTAATAAACTTAATAACATTTGCTGCTTAAAATTTATTCCATGGTCACTGTAGAATATACTTTACTAGGTTCAAAGAGAAATTTTCCTAGGAGCAGATGTCACAATTTATTTTTAGTACTTACTTTTTCCATGAAATAACTACGTGCATCTTCCCTTTGCAGGCTTGCCTGGGTTTGATCTACACTGTATATGTGGACAGTCTGAATGTCTCTTTAGAAAGCCTCATTGCAAACCTGTGTGCGTGCCTTGTCCCAGCGGCTGGAGGGTCTCAGGTAAATAGACTAAAAAGGGACATGAAGAGGGCCTGTTCCTCATCTCCTCTCCTCCAGTTAATTTAATTTATGAAGAAAAGGGGAAAAAAAAAGAATTCTTTAAATATTTTCGTTTTAAAGAGAATCATAGTTTAGCTAAGAATTGTCCCTATGGTCTGCCTCCTAGAGACCCAAGATTCCATTCTTTTCTTAGGTCATGAGGTTAATTTTAACACAGGGGTCACCTTTCACATAGCATAATTAGAAGTCATATTTTGTGTAACTTGAACTCTAGTTTACATTTTCTTGGAAATCCACTTTTTTAAGTTGAACTTTTAAAATGTGTTCTTTCTATCTAACCCTCTTGCTCTATATAATTATGCCTCATTTTATTAATTTAAATTAACATTTTTTGAGTGAAAAAATATTAGGAGATAACATTAAGAAAACTCTCAAAACAGTTTTTTGTAACCTTGTAACTATTTCTGAATTGATTCATTTATTTATTTGTTTCCCTGGGTAACAGCAATTATTTGTGGCCTTAAAACCATTTTGTATGTTGTGTGTAATCTTTTAATAGAATGGCTTACATTTAAACTTTGAAAGAAAGAAGAGGGCTTATTTTTCCTATCTCAGTTTGCTGCCTTTAGTAATAATAACATTGACCATGGTCCAAAATCACAGATCTTTGGAGAGTATAAACGATACCTTAAAATTTCCCAAGAGTTTTATCATAAATTGAGTCTCAAATGAGGACATTAAGCCCTTTTACCGAAATAAAACTTTCTCAAAGTGGTCCTTTGTTTTTCATCTTTTGTATGTCTTGAGATTTTCATATTTGTCTCTGAAGTAGAAAAATAAGAACCTCAGCTCTATGACTTAATGTTTCTAAGGCACCATACTTTAAAAAAAAAGACTTCCTTCAGTCCTAAAATTGATTAGTTGATCATTTATATTGCTTATTCTTATGTAATATTGGGGAAGAGGATAGTTCTCTAAAAATTACATGCTTATCCTCAGTCTGACAAAGATGTTATTTACAATTAAATTGGCATCCTTTTTCCTCACCCTTTGCCTTTTTAACTGTCTTTTATCTATCCAGGTATCTTTTGTTACTCTTACGTTTTATTCCTTTTTTTTCTTTTCTGCTCTTTCCTCCCTCATTCTCCAACTTCTGCTCCAAGGGCAGAATTTGAAATGTGAGTGGTCACAATTGAACCTAAACTTTAAAGCAGTGGACTTGTTTATGGGTTTTTTATGATAGTATTTTTGTTGACTTTTATTTTATTTGTTTTCTAATTTTTAAAACTTTTATTGTAAAAATTTTTAAGTTACTTATGTGGTTCATATTACATTTATTTTTATGAGTTTAATTGATATAATTCGCACATAAATGCTGACTTTAACATTTTATTATTTTTCAGCTACATATGATTGTTAGTGATTTTTATATTTCATTGTTACTAAAGTTTCAACTTGCAACTACTGAAGTTTCTTTTACCATATTCAGTTGGGCAGAAAGTAACTTAATGTTTTGGGCTACATTAGTGCCCTTTGCATCTGTTATTTTGATCTTAATATGATCTTAATATCATCATCTGCTCTAAATCTGAACTTCAAAGGGATTTTGTTTTTATTCAGAAAATGTCTGAAATCACTTATGTGTTTGTGTGTATGTTTTTCCTCATTCTGCAGAAGCTGTTTTCCTTGGGTGCAGGAGATAGACAGCTGATTCAGACCCCCTTGCATGATAGTCTTCCTGTCACAGGCACTAGTGTGGCTCTCCTGTTCCAGCAGTTGGGTATGTCTCTTCTCCCATTTTCAATGAACTCTTGTGGAAGCTTACAAAAAAAAAAAAAAATTATTTTAAGCTCATATCACCTGATGTGAATCAAGAACATAAAAAGCAAACCATTAAATACCTGATATATAAAACATGTAATCACATAGGTCCTAATCTTAACTAGTATTTTTTTTTTTAATCTTTAACCCAGGTCCCTTTGGCTCTGGAGTTAGTTAGACATTTCGAAATTAGACATATTTTCTTTATGCTTTAAATAAAATATGGATAGATAGTATATTTTGCTTTTCCGTAGATGAATTACTTTTGTAGAAACTTTGTCAGGTGGAACTAAAAATCCCATTCTTTTCATCCCACCATCTGTATCAGGCCTTTATCTCCAATTTTCTAGTAATGGCTAGGATGAAGAAATGGGGGGAGGACACTAGAAAGTGCCCTCTGTACATTTGACAGCTTGTACTTCATTTAAGGAATGATGTAACTTAACACTGAGGGTACCAGAGATTCCTATTTATTTTTGACTGAGTGCTGGGCATATGTATATAAATGTATAGATATTTTGAAGGCCTAGAATGCCGTTATCTTGAGGAGGATTTACTTTTATTTCTTCTATATGGCTAGAGACAGTAGCATTAAGAATAACCATAGTCCATTTCAAGGAACTGAAATGATTTTGAGCTGTACTGCAGTTGTTCAGGGGGCCTGTCAGCTCGCAATTTACCTACTCCTAGGTTTGGTCCTTTATGGCGCCAACTCAAAGCATGAGAGCTTTATAAAGGAACCTCCCTTGGTAAAACCTGAACACATAGTTTGGATGCCTGAGGACCACTAAGAACAAAGGGAATGGAGAGGTGGCTTGCCGTAACCATCACCACTTTGAACAGTTGGGAGAAGGAATTGAAGCTTATTCCTCAGGAAGGAGCTTTGGCCTTCCAGCTTCCCATAGTGCTGCCTGAGTATTGCAAAGATGTGGAGGAATTGGAACTCTCCATTACTACTAAGGGGCATGGGAATGGGACAGCTATCTTAAAACACAGTTTGACTTTTAAAAAGAGTTAAGTAAACCAAATAATCCAGCCATTTCACTCCTAGGCATTTACCTAAGGAAAATGATAGCATTGTCTATAGAAATATTTGTACATGAATATTTATATCCCTCTCTTTATAATAGTAAAAACCTGGGAACAGGCTCATTGCCCATCAATAGTAATGAATAATGGTGATGGTAATGGATAAATAATCTGATCTATTCATACAATAGACTACTATGAAGCAATATAAAGTAAGAAATTATTGATACATGCTGTAGCATATATTAATCTGGAAATAATTATGCTGAATGAAAAAATCCTGACAACCCCCTGCCCCATGCATACTGTATGATTTGGCTTTTAGAAAGTTCTAGAAAATACAGTCTATAATCTATGGTAACAGAAACAGATCACTGGTTGCCTTGAGGGTGGGAAGAAAGATTACAAAGGGATGTGAGAAAAGTTTGGGATGATTGTGTTCATTATCTTAATTGTGATGGTTTCACTGTTATATACGTATGTCAAAATATAATATATCAAATTGTAAAAGTGAATTAAAAGCATTTACGTAAAAACTTGTACATAAATGTTCGTAGCAGATTACTCATAATAGTTAAATATAGAAACAACCCAAATGTCTGTCAACTCATAACTAGATTAACAAATAGTGGCATATCCACACAATGAAGTATTATTCAGCCATAAAAAGAAATGGAGTGTTGATACACGCTATAATATGGATGAATCTTGAAAACAAATGCTAAGTGAAAGAACCAGATACAAAAGGACATGCTGTATGATTCCACTTATATGAAATGTCTAGAGTAGGCAAATCCATAGAGACAGAAGTAGATTAGTGGTTGCCATGAGCTGGGGGGGATGGGGAAATGGAAATTGACTGCTAATGAATATGGGGTTTCTCTTCAGATCATGAAATTGCTTTGGAGTTAAACACTGTTGATGGTTTTACAACCTGTGACTGTGTAAAATCACTAAATTGTACACTTTAAAAGGGTGAATGTCACGGTATGTGAATTTTATCTCAATAAAGAAAAAACTACCATGGCCTTGTCAGAACACCTCACAAGCCCTCTTGAAGAGGCTTACAACTGATCTAAGATGGTACAGGTTGAGTTTCAAAAATGATAATTGCAGTTGGTTGAAACTCAGCAAATATTTTTAAAACCATGAATTCATAATATAATAATATTAAAATATGGTTACCTCAGAATAAGACAGGGAACCAATTTGTTACCTTGAAAATTTATCAAGAAAGGAAATAAATCAAGCATTTATTCTGCCTTGCTTATATGAACTATAGTACAGGGTAACCCAATAGTAGATGAAGGGAATTGTCTCTTTTTAAAAGTATTGTATCAATAAATGAAAAAGAAGTTACAGAAATAGAACACCATAATTTTACAAACTTCAGTGAATGAAGATCTAAGCATCAATAACTGTTATAAGAAGAAAAACAAGCGGATATTGTGTGCCAAGCCTTGCCAAACATTACCTATAGTTTTGCCAGAGGGATTAAACCTGAGTCTGATCACAAAAGTATAGAAGACAGGGGAACATATTGAACTGCAGAGAGAGACTACAGTTGTCAAAACCCAGGCTCTCAGAAACTGTTGTTAACATGTCCCAGGTTCTTTAACAAATAAATTATAAGGAAAGGAAATGAGTGGAGGAGAAACCTCTAAATTAAAAGAGATTGAAAACGCATCCCATTTTTAATAGAGTGAGTTTGGACTTTAGTGTCCAGGAATGTACATTTGGGTGATGAAACTATCTATAGAAAACATCAGGAAAATCATTAGTAGAATAAAGTCAGGATAATGTTTATGTGTGGCAGAGAGGTGATTGTGATTGGGGCTTTAGGGTTGCTGGCAAACTTCTCCTTCTTGACCTAGGTAGTGTTTATAAGATAATTCACTAAACTTTATATTTGATTTGTATGGTTTTCTATATTTGTGTTTATCTTGTGGTAAAAATATTTTTTCAAAACTTGTAAAATTATTTAACTCTCTCTTGCTCTCTCTCCACACACACACACACACACACACACACACACCTTTTTTTTTTTTTAAAGTACAATCAATGCTTGAACAAATTAGAGATTTTATCCTTTTCACATAACAAAAAGTGTAGTTATGGGCTGGCCAAGTGGCTCAGCTCGTTAAGAGCTTGCCCAAAAGTGCAAGCTCTGAGCAACAGGGTCGCCGGTTCGATTCCCACATGGAGCAATGACGCTGCACCCCAAGCTGAGCTGCTGCTGAGCCGCCAACAGGTGGCAAGGTGGCTCAGCTGGTGAGAGCACATGCTCCTAACAACAAGGCTGCCGGTTTGAATGGTGGGCTATGCCCGCCTGCAACTAAAGACTGAACTTGGCACCTTTAGCTGAGCAGTGTGACTAAATTTAGAGCTGAGCTTGCTGCGCCCGCCACAACTAAGATTGAAAGATAACAACTTGGCTGTTTCCCTTCCCCAATCCCCCAACACTGTTTCCCTTTCCCAATTCCCCAATAAAATCTTAAAAAAAAAAAAAAGGTGTAGAGTTAGGCAGCACAGGGCTAATATATTGAATCTCAGATTATCTCTAGGGATCGTATGGAAATTATACGCTATGCTTTTTTCCTATTCATAATATGGAATTTTCCCCTACTAGACTGTGAACTTCAGGAACTGCCTTTATAATAAGAGAATAATAAAAGAATAATTAGAACTTACCATTCTTTGTGTACTGTATATCTGTCAATGTGCTTTGAGCACAGACGGCATCAATGTTAAATAAATGAATGAATGCACTAGTCATGAAGTGAATGGCAGTTATATTTCATTAGTAGATACTCTGTGAATGGATGAAGTGTGCCGAAACACATGATTAGACATTCGAAGATCAGATTTCATTATTTTACTCTCTAGTATTTTGAGCTTAATTATCTTTAGCTTACATATTCAAAATTTATTTTTCAGGGAAAGAATAAGGAAAAGATAAGAAAGATGTCTCTAAAACAGCACTGTATGCAGAGTTGTAGTTTCTAGAGCATGTGGTACTGATAATTCTGTCTAAAAGCATGCCGTTATCACCAGTCATTTTGGTTGCAGTGATGTTGAAAGCCAATATTAGACCATTATCGGAGTTAACTACCGGGGTTGGGGGTCGGGTGGTAGTGGTGGATTTTATAAAGCACAGACAGAAAGCAGATAAGAGTATAAGATTCTTTTGTAGCCTTGACTAGTTTTCCTGTGAAAGGTCTAAAAGTAATGTAATGATAAAATTTCCTTCGGTTCTCCTCTCCAAGGAGTAAGATAATAAATTTGTTTTCCGTAGTTTTAGAGTTCTCTGTGTTTGAATGCAATAATTATGTGGACTTCTGCCATTCACCTCCCTCATTCCCCATAATTTCCTGTTAATTACCCTAATTTCTTACTTGCCATCTTTTTTTTTTTTCGTTCCTTGTTGCAGCTTATGTGATTTATGTTTTAAGTGTGGAAAACTAGTTTTTTTTAGTTTTTTTATGTTAATAAGATTGTATTCACAAAAACTAGTTTTTATAGCCCCTCCGATTTTCAAATCTAATCCATAGCTTTTTAACTCAGGTGTTCTTCCTTGACCCAAATAATTCTGTTAAATTCTCATGACATCTTTTGTCATACCTACTCACCTAGAATTTGGATTTTAACTACAAATTCACTAGTTTTAGAATACTTACTCTCCAGTTTTTATATCTATTTATTAGACATTTTTAAAGTCACAGACTAAAATGATCTTGGGTCTTCAGCTATCATCACTCAGTTTTCATAGTTCAACATTAGCCTTGTATCATCTGTGTTTATATTTTTCCAGCTTTATTGATAAACAATATTATTGAAATATAATATATTTAAGTTTAAGGTTTACAACATGATGATTTAATGCACATATATGTTATGAAATGATTACCACAATAAGGTTAGTAAATCTCCACCCCCTCACATAATTATTATTTGTGTATGTGTGTGTGTGCTAATAACATTTTATATCTACTCTCTTAACGCTTTTTCTTTTTATTTAAACTTTATTGGGGAACAATGTGTTTTTCCCAGGACCCATCAGCTCCAAGTCAAGTTGTCCTTCAGTCTTAGTTGTGGAGGGCGCAGCTCTGCTCCAAGTCTAGTTGCCATTTTCAATCTAGTTGGGGGTACAGCTCACCATCCCATGTGGGAGTCAAACTGGCAACCTTCTTGTTAAGAACACACTCTCTAACCACCTGAGCCATCCAGCTGCCCACTGGCAGCTCAGCAGCAGCTCAGCTCAAGTCGTTGTCTTCTATCTAGTTGCAGAGGGCACAGCTCACTGGCTCATGTGGGAATCAACTGGTAACCCTCTTGCTCAGAGCTTGCGCTCTAACCAACTGAGCCACCTGACCGCCCCAACATTCAAGTGTATATATGATACAGTATTATAGTCACCAGAATTTTATTCATCTTGTACCTGGAATTTATATCCTTTGACCAACATCTCCCCATTTCCCCTACCCTTTAGCATCTGACAACAGCCATTTTGCTCTCTATTTCTATGAATTAAACTCTTTTAGATTCCACATATAAATGAGAACATAAGATATTTGTGTTAGTCTGACTTGTTTTACTTAACATAATGCCTTCAAGTTTTCTCCATGTTGTCACAACAGGCAGGATTTCCATCTTTTTATGGTTGAATAGTATTTCATTGAATTATGTATGCCACATTTTCTTTATACATTCATCCACTAGTGGACACTTAGGTTGTTTCCATGTCTTGGCTGTTGTGAATAATGATGCAACGAATACAGGAGTGTAGATACCTTTTTGAGATAGTGATTTCATTTCCTTTAGCTATATACCCAGACATGAGATTGCTGGATTATATGGTAGTTCTGTTTTTAAATTTTTGAGAAAGCGCGATAACTGCTTTCTATATGGCTGCACCAATTTACATTTCTACCAACAGTGAGCATGGTTCTCTTTTCTCCACTGCCTTGCTAACACTTGTTATCTCTTTTTGGTAATATTCTAACATGGGTAAGATGATATCTCATTGTGGTTTTGATTTGCATTTCCTTGATGCTTAGTGATATTGAGCATCTTTTTGTGTACCTGTAGGCATTTGTATGTCTTTTTTTATGTTTATTGGGGTGACAATGGCTAGTAAAGTTACATAGGTTTCAGATGTACAATTCTATAATACATCATCTATGTATCACATTCATTGTGTGTTCAACACCCAGTGTCAGTTTTCCTTTCATCACCATGTATTTGACTCCTGTGTGTCTTCTTTGGAAAAATGTCTGTTCAAGTCCTTTTCCTGTTTTTAAATCAAATTGTTTGTTTTTTTTGCTACTAAGTTTTATGAGTTCCTTACATATTTTGCATATTAATTCCTTATCAGATACATAGTCTACATATATTTTCTCTTATTTTGTAGGTTGTGTTTTTATTTTACTAATTGTTTCTTTTGCTGTATAGAAACTTTTTAACTTGATGTAGTCCCATTTGTTTATTTTTGCTTTTGCTGCTTGCACTTTTGATGTCACATCCAAAAAATCATTGCCAAGACCAATGTCAAGGAGTTTTTTCTCGTTTTCTTCTAGTAGTTTTGTAGCTTGGGTTCTTACATTTATGTATCTGATTCATTTCAAGTGATTTTTTGTGACTGATGTGAGATGTTGTCCAATTTTATTCTTTTGAATGTGAATATTCAGTTTTCCCAGCACTACGTAGTGAGGAGACTCTCCTTTTCTATTGAGTATTTTTTATTTCTTTGTCAAGTATTTGTTGACCGTATATGTATGAGTTTATTTCTACATTCTCAATTCTGTTCCATTGCTCTGTGTGTCTATTTTTATGCCAGTACTATACTGTTTTGGTTATGATAGCTTTGTAATATAGTTTGAAATCAGGAATTGTAATGCTTCCAGCTTTGTTCTTCTTTTTTAACATTGCTTTGGCTATTTAGAGTCTTTTATGGTTCCATATGAATTTAAGGATTTGTTTTTTCTATTTCTGTGAAAAACGTCATTGCAATTTTGAGAGAGATTGCATTGAACTCAGAGATGTTTTGGGGTAATATGGACATTTTAACAATATTCTTCTGCTCTATAAACTCAGGATACCTTTCCATTTATTTTTTTCTTTAATTTCTTTCATCAAAATCTTGTAGTTTTCAACAAAACTCGAAATACAGTTTCTACTGAATGTATATTGCTTTCCCACCATCATAAAGTCCAAATATTGTAAGCCGACCAATGTGCAAGTAACTTGGGGACTGTCTATACTGTTCTTATCTGGCTTTGCTTTTAGGATAATGCAGGCCTTGAAAATTAGTTTGGGAGTGTGCCTTCCTCTTTAGTTTTTTAGATTGAGAAGAATTGGTATTAATTCTTCTTTATATGAGTATGCTTGGTAGAATTCACCACTGAAACCATCTGGTCCTGGACTTTTCTTTGTTGGGAGGTTTTGATTACTGTTTTAATTGTCTTACTCATTATTGGTCAGTTCAAAATTTTATTTCCTCATGATGTATTCTTGGTATAAACTATTTTATATGCATACTTTCTTTTTGCTTACCCATATTTGACTTTAGCCAGTTTTTCATTAGCTATTATTAGGTAGATAATAATAGCTAATTATTATATATCTAATTATTATTTGTAGTGATTATCTCTAATACTAAATATAGTTTTAAAAAATTTATTAAATATTTGCTAGTTTATCTTACAAACATTACTTTGTACATAAACATTCTCTAAATATTGATTGTAGCTGTAACTTGCTATTCAGAAAGTTATTTCTGTTTTTAAATATTTTAATGGAAAACTTTTGGTGTTCTGTCTTTTATCTTTCCCTGGGAAATCTCTGTCTATAATGCTATATAATTATTTTTGAAGTGATAGTAAGTTTTCTAAGAGTTTCAAAAATAATTTATGTTTCTGAAATAGAAAGATGAAATGATGCCAAGGAAAGAATGAAGGGTTAGGTTGTGCAAAATGGTTTTCTTTAAAGGAAACACCTTTAAGAAGAATATGTTGATTGATAAAATTATGAACCACATGAATAATGCATCAATCATAGAATGGTTTTTCTTTCGTGATCAAAATCTAGTACCTTGGATCACGTTTCTATTTTCACTCAGTTTTTCTAGATTATTTATATAGCACTATTACTTGTTTTAGTCTTATTCTCCATTATAATGGGAAAAAATGAAGTAGGCATTTTGTTTTTTAATATATTTAGTAAACAGATCTTTGGAGAAATGGAGTGCACAAGAGTTTAGACCATTACTATGATGGCATATTGTCCTCGAGGTGAAGAAGGAATAGTGTTTTGCTATAACTATATATCTATGATTAATCTTTTTTTTTTTTGACAGTTTGAATATTAGCGATTTTCCTTGGGGATTTGAAACATGAAATCTTCTCCCTAGCCTGTTCTGGAGCACTTTTCTGAAGAAATTCCTTACCATTGTACTCAACTCCAAAAGCATAAGGATCTCTAGGGAAGACTGCTCTCATTTAATTTTTTGTAATAAATATCACAAAGAATATTGTTCCTGTAATGCCTACCTACAGGAACATATTTTTTTCATCAAATGTTTTCAAAGCCATTACCATGTGTCAGGTCCTGTGGTAGTCACAGGGATATAAATATAAAAAAAAAATCATAGCCCTTATCCCAGGTATATTTTTAGTCTAGTGTAGAAACATATGTTTTAGAAATGATAGTACAGTATAATTAGTGAAATAATAGAGATAACAAAAGCTAACTTTTAACTAGCTAGAAAAGAGGAAGATGGGCATTCCAAGCAGAAGGAAGAACATAAGCAATGTTATGGAGCCATGAAAGGCCTTCGTGAAATTGTTTGATGTTTGATGACGCTTGAGCATAGGATTGTAGGACGTAGTCAGAATGTTATCAGGAAGTTGATTGCTTTTCATTTCAAAATTAAAGATTAAATATTTACGCTAGTTTCGTAAAGGAAACTATTTTTAAAATACCAAAGACTGGCAGTCATTGATCATTTGAGGACTTGTTGACTAGTGTGCAATGCTTGTTGGGATTACACATAAATAAAGTATGTAGTTGCTGCATGATATAATTTGATGATAGTTCTGAAGAATCCTGGTTCAAAACTGTCTTCTTCATTTACCTTTTATGGTGCTTGCATGCTGCTATTAAATAACTATCTCAATCTTTGTATTGACTTATCCTTTAATGAATGCAAATACTCTGAGGCAGGATAGCCATTAAGTATTATCCTTCATTGTCACAGAGTTCTCTTGTCTAAAATTTTATTTTGCTCTTTTAGCATTTTAGAGATTTTTCTTCTTATTAAATATGACTACTCCAACATTTAAGTATTTGCAACTTATAAATGATGGCAGGACAAATCGTCCTCTTTTTCTGTGCTCTGTAACACTTTGTCCATGTCTGTATTCTTTGTGTTTTAACTATTTATTTACTAATTTTCCATCATCACTGAACTGTGAGCTCGTATGAGCCCATCTCAAATTTCTTTATATCCTTCCCTACAGTTTAGGAGTTTCTTATATATCTCAGCAGCTCAGTAAAGGTTTAATAGTGAAGGATGGGAGGAAAAGGGAGACAAAAGGAAGAAGTTTTAAAAGTGTTATTTCTGCTCCTTGCTTAATTCTCCAGTTACTCACTCTGTTATCCTTCCCCTTATTTGCTGTTATACTCCTAAGTCCCTTTTTGCTTCCTGCTTCTTAAATTTAGAAGTTAAAGTAGATTTAAAAACCTGGTCAATCAGAATAGGCACAGACTAAGAATCTGGGCTGTTTAGTGTTGAAGTGATTATCCTAGACCCAGAATATTAATTATGTATAGTATTAAACAAGGAAGGAAATGTGCTATACCTTTTTACACAGTTTTGGTTAAGTTGGTCTTTTATGGATTACTTAGGATATACACAGTTTTAGATTTGAATTCTTTGTGGTCGTATGTATTTGTTAATTGACTTCTCATATTTAAAGATTACCATATTGCTAAACTCTACTTACAAGCATAGAGAGTATATTTAATTCATAACACCCACAAGGTTAAGTGTGTGTTCGTAATCACTGAAATATACCCACGTACGGGTTGCCCAATTCAGTTACTTTTCTAACTATTTTTTTACTTAGAAGATTTTCATTTCCAACACTTGGAAATAATATTCTGGATTGTAACAAATATTAAACATTGCCTCTCAGTTATAGTTGCAAAACTAAACTGTGTAAAATTCATCAAGCTTTACCTAACCTGTGAAGGTAGGGATCTTGTTTCTTTTTATTGCAGTATTCCCAGTGCCTGGAACATAGTAGATACTCGACAAATATTGATCGAATGAATGAGAAATCTTCTTTTTAATTATCATTATTATATGTTTTTCTTCACTGTGGATTGACCAGAAAGAAGTGTAATAAATTGTAGGTTTTCTGAAATATATCCCATCTTGAAATCATGGCCCTCAATTCCTCAGTTCTCCCATTTGAAAGCTGAGACATAGTGTTCTTTAGTGCAGCATATCATGTTATTCAGAGAAGTGGGGGATCCTGGAGAAAAGTTTTTGGTGTTGTCTTTTCAAAACGGGAAACAAATACATTTGTTAATATTTGATGTTATGAATTTTAGAACTTTAACCCTAAAGAAAAGTTAAGATCAGGAAGTAATTTTTCAGGATGTTTTACTATTTGAACAATCAACAGGATGTGTATGTACCATTGTACTGAAATCAGTAGTAATTATCACTGGACTGTTTGTTTTTCATATTGTCTTCTCTGCTGTTATTGTGCAGCTTTGGCTAGACATTGGCTACTGAAGATTGGAAACAATTCAAGGTTATGTAGAAAACTGATTATGACTTGTAGTTCAAAGAAATTGGATTTCTAACTATGTATTATGAACATAGCAACATGCATTGTTAATTAGAAATAAAAATACTAATGCAATTTCTTAAAATATTTGAGGTATGTATTATGGTATGGGTAAATTAGGTGTGAATAAATTCTGTATTACACTATGTAGTTTTTGGGGTAATGAAAATCGTATCCTTTAAGCACTAGAATATTGTCCCTAACGCGTTTCTATTACATGATACATAAATCCTGCCTTGGTAAGTATAGTGTGATAATATTTCCCCCCCCTTGAAATCATCAACTGGTTGTTTTAACTTATATTAAGTAGGGTAGAATCCCTTACAACTGCATGCCTTCCGTCTTCACAATTTTTTTTTTTTTAAGATTTTATTGGGGAATTGGGGGAGGGGAACAGACAAGTTACTGTCCTTTGTTCTTCAGTCTAGTTGTGGAGGATGTCACTTCACTGGCCCATGTTGGTATTGTGATCATTGGGCTCTTCCCAGGTGAAGCAGATTGGTCACTGGGCCCTGGACGGCTGCTCACGGCGGCTCTTGGCAGCTCACGCCAGCTGCCAGCTGCTCACGCTGGCTGCCTGCCACTCACGGTAACTTACAACAGCTCACTGCAGCTCCACTGCAGCCTACGCCATCGCCAGTGACTCATAGCAGCCCAGCTCCAGGTCGAGCTGTTGTTCACCATCTTAGCTGTAGAGGGCGCAGCGTCACTGGCCCTCATGTGGACTCCTAACCAGGTCCCTGCTGCTCAGAGCTGGCATCCCAAGACAACTCTTAACCAACGCGCCACTCGGCCAGCCCCCACAATTTTCTGATACTAAATGATGCTGACTGTGAGTTTTATTTTCTAATAGATTATCAGAATGGATTATCTTTTTTTGTGGGGGATTGCAGAGGGTTCAGATAAGAGTGGAGAGCAAAAGTTCTTCCCTAGAGCCTTCAAGAAAAAAGCCTGGACCCCTTCTCATGGTATACGAATTCTTCATGAACCTTTCCTTGGCAAAACTACTCTAGATCTCTTAGTGCCTTTTCCTCCATCAGTCCTCTATTTCTTTACATGTGGTCTATCAGCTTTGAAAGCCTTGCTGCTTTTGCCTCCCTAACTAACTTATGCTTATCTTTCAGAATCCAACTTGAGGGTCAGTTCCTTTAGATGGGCCCAATGTAGTCACAAGGGTTCTTAATGAAGGAGGGAGGCAAAAGAGTCAGTGTCAGAGTAATGCAGTCTGACAGCCCGTAAGGAAGAGAGACTCGACTGGCCTTTGCCAGCCTTGGAGCTGGAAGGGGGGCATGAGCAGAAGAATGTGGGCCGTTGGTAAAAGCTTGAAAGCCTAAACGGAGGACTTCTGACCTCCAGGTCTTTAAGATAATGTATTTGTGTTGTTTTAAGCCATCAAGTTTGTGTTAATTTGTTATAGCAGCTATTGGAAACTAATACAGCCACAGGCTTTTTAAAATATAAATGTTTGAGTACTTGGACTCAGAAAAACTTGCTACATTGGTGCAGAGAATCCTCAAGTATACATCACCCACCTTCCCCCAACAATAATATATAATCATAGTACATTATAATAACCAGGAAATTGATATTGGCACAATACTATTAGTTCAAGGAAGGAATGACACTTCTCTGAGTAGAACTTGTTATATAGTTTTGACTTCAGGAAGTATGTTGAGGTTTTATATCTTCAGAAAATAATATTAGATCAATCGTGATGGGAAAAAATGAAAAGGAAAATCTTAAAACTGAAAGCATACAGAAACCAACTTCACTATCTTTCAAGTGAATAACATAACCATACTAAAGAGTAAAACTAACCAAAGTAATTTAAGAACACAATATATGACTGTATATAACCTCAGTACTAGACAGGTTTGAGGAGAGACTTGCAAACAAATTGTGAATTCCTTTTTAGCTCATGTGGTTTTTAGAGTTAGAACGGCTGAAAAAATTCTGCAACTATTTTAGATGTAATACAAGATTCAGCAACTGAATAAATGTGTTTATGTTACTAAAATCCAGGGTTCTCGCTAGAAGAAGGGACATACAAATATGTATTGGAGTCAGTGGGGCAACCCTGTGGAAATGGATTAGAATTGAAAGTAATGGTGTGGGCTCAGGATTTGTCAAGGGTGTGTGTGTGCGTGTGTGTGTGTGTGTGTGTGTGTGTGTGTGTGTGTGTACACATATATATGCATATATGCAAAAATCCTCAGCAAAATATTAGCAAACCAAATTCAACAATACAGTGAAATGATCATACACCATGATCACTTGGGATTTATTTATTCCTGGGATGCAAGGATGGTTCAACATAAGCAAATCAATAAATTGTTCTCTTTAAAATGGTTAATT
Organism: Hipposideros armiger; assembly: GCF_001890085.2. Lineage (NCBI taxonomy): Eukaryota > Metazoa > Chordata > Mammalia > Chiroptera > Hipposideridae > Hipposideros > Hipposideros armiger. The sequence goes on from NW_017731606.1 coordinate 1,484,942, forward strand.
TTGTGGTATGTAAATTTCACATAAAAAATATTTTTTTAAAGTTGTGGAAATACTCCATATTGAATGAGACTAAAAAAACATGATATCTAGGGCTGAATGAGTGGCGCGATGGTTAAGAGCTGGCTTGGGACACCAGAGGGCCCCAGTTCGGATCCCACATATGAGGGCCAGTGACACTGCCCTCCACAGCTAAGATGCTGAACAACAGCTCAACCTGGAGCTAGGCTGCTGTGAGTTTCTGGTGACGGCGTAGGCTGCAGCCTCTGTGGCAGTGGGTTGCCATGGGCTACCGTGTGTAGCCAGCAGCCAGCGTGAGCGGTCAGCAGCCAGCAGCCGCATTGAACAGCCGTCCAGAAGCCAGCAACTGATCTGCCTCACCTAGGAAGAGCGCAATGATGTTACCAACTTGGGCCAGTGAAGCAACGTCCTCCACAACTAGACTGAAAAACAAAAGGACAGCAACTTGTCTGTTCCCCTTCCCCCAATTTCCCAACGCTGTTCCCATCCCCCAATTCCCCAATAAAAATCTTTTAAAAAAACAAAACAAAACATGATATCTAAATGGAATATCTGATCTTAGAATGAATCCTGACATTTGGGGAAAATCTCTAAAGAATATTACTGGGTCAGTGGACAGAACTGGAATACAGTCGTGTGCCATTTAATAATGGGAATATGCCTGAGAAATGTGGCATTAGGTAATTTTGTTGTTTTATGAACATCATAGATTGTACTCACAAATCTATATTGTATAGCCTACTACATGCTTAGGTTATATGGTGTATAGCCTTTTGCACTTAGGCTGCAATCCTCTATAGCATGTTACTGTACAAAGCAACATGAGATTAAATCAAGCACAATAGGAAATGATGAAATCAAGACATGCTGCTGCCAGTGTAACATGGCATATTGTTTTACAGCAAACATTTTTTATGAGTAGAATAATGATAAATATGTACAGTATAGTAAATGTAGTGTAAACCAGTAAAATATAGCTGTTGTCATGTATTATGTACTGTACATAATTGTATGTGCTATAGTTTTATATAACTGGCAGTTCAGTAGCTTTGTTTACACAAGCATCGCTACAAATACAAGTAATAGACATTATAATGGATCGATTTTACTACGTGATAGGAATTTGTCAGCTCCATTATAATCTTATGGAACCACAATCTTATGTGTGTTACGTCATTGACTGAAACATCATTATATGGCACATAACTATGCAAATGTGAGATTAGACTTAAAGTATTGTAGCAATGTTAAATTTGCTGAAGATGACAACTGTACTGTGGTTATATAAGATACTATCTTTATCCTTAAGAAAAACACTGAAATATTTAGGGGTAAATGTTACGATGCATGCATTTAAATGGCTCAGATAAATATGTGTGTGGGTGTGTGTAGGAAGAGAGTGTTTGCACTAGCACATATGTAAAAATGTTCAAGCAAGTGGAACAATCATGGTAAAAGCTAGATGGGTGCTCTGTGTACTCTTCTTATTCTTGCAATTTTATGTAAGTTTTAAATTATTTCCTAGGAAATGTTAAAAATTCATGTATCCATAATCCACTTTAATAAATATAGCATCTTAAATATAGTTGAAACTTCCTGCATATGCCTACTCTTCCCAAACAAATGCTATCTTGAATTTGGTGTTTATTAGTCCCAGATATAGCCTTATATGACTGTATGTTTATGTATACCTAAATAATATATAGTAGTGTTTTGTATGTTTTTAAACAAAACATAAATGCTATAATTCTATATAATTATTTTACACCTTTTTTCATTCGATTTTATATTTAGGAGAGTTATTCATGTTTTAAAATTTTTTATTAAAATATAGCTAACATACAATATTATATTAGTTCCAGGTATACACCGTAGTTATTCAACATTTATATACCTAAAGAAGTAGTCACCATGATAAGTCCAGCAACCATCTGACACAGTACCATGCAATCACAATATTATTGACCATATTTCCTATGCTGTACATTACATCCCATGACTTATTTGTGTTATACCTGGAAATTTGAACCTCTTATTCCCTTCACATTTTCTCCCCCTTTTAAATTTATAATTACAGTTGACATTCAATATTATTTTATATTAATTTTAGGTGTATAGTGTAGTGGTTAGACAATGTAATTTAAGAACTGATCCCCCTGACTAGCCTAGTACCCACCTGGTACGATACATAGTTATTACCATATTCTTGACTATATTTCTTACGCTTTACTTTACATCCCCATGACTATTTTGTAACTACCAATTTGTTCTTAATTCCTTTTTTCACCCGTACCCCTAATCCCTTTTTCACCCATACCGCTAATCCCCCTCCCATCTGGCAACCATCAAAATGTTCTCTGTATCTGTTTTCTGTTTTGTTTGTTTATTTTGTTCTTTAGATTCTACATATAAGCAAAATCACATTGCATCTGTCTTTCCCTGCCTGACATACTCCACTCAGCACAATATGCTCTAGCTCCATCTGTGCCACCACAGATGTCAAGAACCCATTCCTTTCCATGACCGAGCAATATTCCATTGTAGACATGTACCATTTATGCTTTATCCATTCATCCACCGACAGACACCCAGGCTGCCTCCAATCTTGGCCATTGTAAACAATGCTGCAATGAATATATGGATGCACACGTCGCCTCAGTAGCATTTTGGGTTACTTTGGATAAATACCCAGGAGTGGGACTACTGGGTCTTTAGTTGTCTCTTGTTATAGCCTTTGTTTTAAAATCTGTTTTGTCTGTTATAAGTATTGCTACCCCAGCATTTTTGTTGTTTGTTTCCATTTTCATGATATATCCTTTCCCATCCCTTTACTTTCAGCCTGTGTGTATCTTTTGATCTGAAGTGAGTCACTTGTAGGCAGTATATGTAAGATTCTTGTTTTCTTATCCATTCAGCTACCCTATCATTTGATTGGGGCATTTAATCCATTAATATTTAAAGTAATTGTTCATAGATATATAGTTATTGCCATTTTATTATTAGTATTCATATTTTTTATGTTGGTTTTTTTTTTCATCTTAAAGAAGTCCTTATAAGATTCCTTGTAATACTAGTTTGGTGTTGATGTACTCCTTTAGCTTTTTCTTGTCTAGGAAGCTCTTTATCTGTCCTTCAATTCTAAATGATAGCTTGCTGGGTAGAGTAATCTTGGTTGTAGGTCCTTACTTTTCATTACTTTCAATATTTCCTGCCAGTCCCTTGTGGCCTCTGTAGTTTCTGTTGAGAAATCAGCTGATAGTCTTATGGGAGCTCGCTTGTAGGTAACCAATTGCTTTTCTCTTGCTGCTTTTAAGATACTCTCTTTGTCACTAACCTTTGGCATTTTAATTATAATATGTCTTGTTGGCCTCTTTGGGTTCATCTTGTTTGGGACTCTCTCGCTTCCTGTGATTGTATATTTATTTCCTTCCCCAGGTTAGGAAATTATTATTTCTTCAAAAGTTTTCAATTCCTTACTCTTTCTTCTCCTTCTGGAACTCCTGTGATGTGAATGTTGGTACGCTTCACTTTGTCCCAGAGGCTCCTTAAACTCTCTTCATTTTTTTGGATTCTTCTTTCTTTTTGCTGTCCTGATTGGGTATTTTCTACTACCTTATCTTTTAAATTGCTAATTCATTTCTCTGTGTCATCTAATCTGTTGATTCCCTGTAATGTGTTCTTTGTTTAGTTACTGTATTCTTCATTTCTGACTGGTTCTTTTTTATATTTTCTATCTCCATTTTTATGTTTTCTATCTCTTTGTTGAAGTTCTCCCTGAGATCATTGATCATCTCATAATCAGTGTTTTGAACTCTGCATCTGGTAGATTGCTTTTCTCCACTTTATTTAGGTTTTTCTCTGGAATTTTGTTCTGTTCTTTTATTTCGGACATGTTTCTTTGTCTCCCATTATGGCTGCCTCTCTGTGTTTGTTTCTATGTATTAGGTAGGGCTGCTATGCCTTCTGGCCTCAGTAGAGTGACCTTATGTAGTGGGTATCCCGTTGGGCCCCCTGGAGCAGTCCCCCTGGTCACCAGAGCTGGGTGTTCCACGTGTGTCTCTTATGTGGGTTGTGTGTGCCCTCCTTTTGTAGTTGAGCCTTGGTTGCTGTTTTCACTTTCATGGGAGGTATTGACCCTCAGGCTGATTGGTTGTGAGGACTGGCCATGACTACAGTGGAGGAATTGTGCAGGGGCTGAACCTACGGAGCAGGATTTGCTTTAGCAGGTCTCTGGTGTCTGCCTAGTCTTGCCATTGAGTGTGTCATCCTTGGAGGTGGCAGGCTGATACTCTGGCTGGGTCCGAAGCTGGCAACCAGGCTTGTCATTTCCATGGCCTCCTGGGAGGGGACCTACTGCAGGCCAAGTTCAGCCACAGCCTATGCCCTGCCTAGAGCCAACTGTCATGAGCCACAAAGCAACCTGCAGGTGGCCACCCCCTGTGCTGGGCTTGGAGGTGTCTTGTGACTAGTGCCAGGCTTAGGGCTGCTCATCTAGAGCTACAGAATATGCTGAAACCAGATGCTGCTTGCTTGGGTTTTGTGATTCTTGGAGAGATTTTAGAAAAGTGAACTGCCTGAGCCAAGACAGGCCATTTATACAGAAAATCCGCTGGAAGCGGCTTGGGTGAGTTTGCAAATTGGGTGGGGCAGGTTCTCAGGGAATCACCAGGATGAGGTGAAAGGACAGTGTTAGCCAGGTTGATGGAGACTCATTTATGGTGGCCACTTGAGTCTGCACACCAGGACGAAGGAGCACTCATCAAAGAAGCAATGGCTTTCTCCAGTTCCTTCTTCCGGGAGAAAGCTTCCCCTATAGACCTCACCCTGAAGCTAGAAAGTTCAGTTCCTCCCCATATGCCCTTGGTGCCTTTCGAGCCTTCACTTTAGAGCTGGAGCTCAGAGGAAGTAAGTAGTCCATCAGAGAGTGAGTCTGTTAGTGAGTAAGTCTGTATGTAGGCCCTTTAAAAGGAGCTCTTGGAACTGCAGCCACCCTCATCTCACTCAACCACAACCTCTGCTAATTTTCACAGCCAGAAGTTATGGGGTCTTCTCTCCCTGGCACTGGAATCCTGGGCTGACAAGTCTGGTGTGGGGCTGGGACCTCTCACTCCTCTGTTTGGGACCTCTGTAGCCTAGATATTCCTCCGGATTTTCTTTTTTTTTTTTAGCTGAGCCATCCTGCCACCTGTTGGCAGCTCAGCGGCAACTCAGCTCGGGCTGGACTCGAACTGCTGTTTCTTAGAGCTCAAACCCTTGAGCGAGCTCTTAACCAACTGAGCCAGTCGGCCGGCCCTCTCCAGATTTTTAATTGTCACACGTGGGTGTGAGAACAGCCCTTTCCACTGCCCCTCCTCCCAACCTTGAGGTGTCTTCTTCTGTATATCCTTAGTTGTAGTGCTTCAGTTCAGCTAGACTTCAAGTAGTTCTCAATGATGGTTGTTCTGTAGCTTAGTTGTAATTTTAATGTGATAGCGAGAGAAGGTAAGCACATTTACATACGTACTCTGCCATCTTGACCAGAAATCCTGGAGCCTCTTTTCATATGTTTATCAGCTATTTTGCTTTCGTTTTCTGTGGATTGTAAGTTCATATTACAGTTGACCCTCAATCAAAATGGGAGTTAGAGGCACTGACCTCCCACTCAGTCGAAAATCCACATAAGTTTTGACTCCCCCAAAACTTTGCTACTAATAGTCTATTGTTGACCAGAAGCCTTACCAATAACAGTCAATTAACACATGTTTTGTATGTTATATGTATTATATACTGATGCTGTATTTTTACAATAAAGTAAGCTAGAGAAAAGAAAATGCTATTAAGAAAATCATAAGGAAAAGAAAATACATTTACAGTATTTATTGAAAATAATCCACATATAAGTGGACCCATGCAGTTCTTAACTGTATTCTCTTTTGTTTTTTCTTTTCCTGTTGATTTTAGAGGAGATTTCTAAGATCATATTTTAGATACTTATCCTTTTACATTTATATACTTTCTAGATAATTTCTCTGTTTGAAACCTGTCTTTATTTTAAAATTTATTTTTGGATGGAGAAATTTTTTATTTAAATAACATAATTTGTTAATTTTATTTATATTTGTATATTTTACACTCCCTATCTGAATTTATAAAGATATTCTCTGACATCTTTTAATGAAAGTTTTAATGTCTTTTTTTTAACTCACTGGTTTTTTAAAAAATGTATTGAGGTGATAATGGTTAATAAAATTACGTTGGTTTCAATTGTACAGTTCTATGATACATCAAGTTTTAACATCTTTTAATAGTGACTCACGTTGCCATTCAGAGAGCTTGTCCATTCAGTAAAACATTTCTGAATGCCTACTATACAGTAGATGCTGTGCTTGATAGGAGGGATATAGAAGTGTATATGGTCCAGTGTTATCTTTGAGGAACTTGATTTTAATGAAGGAGACATAGGCAGAAAGAACATGAGCAAAAGTAGAAGAGATATCAAACTGAAAGAAGTGTTCTGAGAGCTAGGTTAGTTCCATATTGATCACACAAGTGTGGGATGTGACGACAAAGTTGGAAAGATGGGAGCAGGACCATGAAGGCATTTTAACATGGAGCTCAGACTTAATTTTGTAGGTTAGGTGTTTTCAAACATTTTTAGCATCAGAACCCTAACTTCAAAGGAAGTTAATGGTAATAGCTACAATAATTATAATAATCATAATATAAGCTGATATGTCTTGATTATTTACCATGGTACTGTGCCGAGAACTTCAGGCATTATCCCATTACATCTTTATAGCAACCTTATGGGATAGGTTTTAATATTATCCTCATTTTACCAGCTGAATTTCAGAGAGGTTAATACATTAAACACATTCAGACAAAATTTCTCTTACTAAATTGTTCTGCAGAACAGAATGCATTTGAAAATCACTACCCCAAAGGATTGGAAGATATTGAAGGGTTTGAGGCATGAAAGTGACATAATCAGATTTATATTTTATGTCTATGATGCTAAAACTGTCTGGAGGTTAGATTTGAAGTGAATAAGGACTGGATAAGGGAAATTAGTATGAAACTCTTACATTAGTCCAAATGAGAGAAGATTAAAAACTTGAATTGTAAGTTCAGATGTACCATATGGGATAAGTTGGAAATGATAAAAGACTATGGCAATTAATAATGGACCAAGAAGAAATTTGCAGGTGTCACATGAAGGGAAATATAGCAAGTATTTTACCTTTAGAAAATTAATGGGAACTCTTGATTTAGTGGGTTCATGTAACTAAGGTTGAACTGATATGTTTAAGAAAAAGGATGATTCAGTAGTATAAGAGAAAATAAGAAATGATGTACTTATTTAATGTCAATTTGATAAGTATCCATACTGTATTTTCTAGAGTTTCCACTAAGAAAAATAAGAACAGAGCTTGTAAATCTCACACTGCCAGAGGGGATAAAAAGAGCTAAGATAAATAGAAATCATAAAGAAAGGAAAAGAAAGAGGTAAAACAAAAGTATAAAATAAGGTCCTATAGATTTGTACATATAGAAATAATTACAATAAATATACGTTGATTAAACGGTCTAGTTAAAAGACAAAAGTTGTCAGCCTGGATTTTTAAAAATGTCAACTATATGCTATTTACAAGAAGTAGAAAAAGATTGAAGTAAAGATAGGGAAAAAGTTATACCAGGAAAATGTGCAAAGCTGGTGTGATTATATTAACATTAGACAAATGGACTTTAAAGGGGAAAAAAGTTATTAGGACGATGTCTGCGTCTAAAATAGGAATGTAAGTACAGACCTTGGAGATGAAGTGAAAAAAAGGTAAGAGTGTATTTCCAAACAATCAATATGCTCAATGAGTTACACTGATTTGAAGAATAAAGAAAAACAAACTAAAAGTTTGGAAAAACAAATTCCCATAGCTTATATGGAGTTTATAGTTTAACCAAATATTTTTCTTCAGAGATTTAAAAAATACTGGCTTTTTCATTCCATGTCATTCTAAGTCTGTGTTTGTGGGCAATACATGTAAAATTAAATGCATGTGGTAAGCATTCGCTCTTGTGTTTTTCAGGAATTCAAAATGTCCTCAACCTCTTTTGTGCAGTCCTCACAGAAAATAAGGTTCTCTTCCATTCTGCAAGTTTCCAGAGACTTAGTGATGCTTGCAGAGCTCTGGAATCTTTAATGTTCCCTCTTAAATATAGGTGAGGTTTTTTATTTCATACCTTTATTTATTTCTAAATTATGCATTCATTATTAATGATTAGTCGAAAGGTCATAGCACAATAGATTTGAACCACAGGGCATACTTTACAAAGTCATGATTCTGATAGAAATTTAACCTAGAATTTGGGACTTTTCCAAGCCGTCCATTACTGAGTGTTGATTAATTTAGAAAAAAAAAATTTTAATAGTATTGTCAGTAGTATTTAATTCTCTTTGAATACAGTTGGTGATAAATGTCTTAATTTAGTGCTATATGATTATTTGATATTAAAGAATTATTAATTTGTGGATTATAATGGTATTATGGTTCTATTTAAAAATTGCCCATATCTGTTTTAGATACCTACTAAAGTATTTATATATAAATAATATGATGTCTGGAATTTGCCTCAAACAGTACAATAGGGAAGCTAACAGAAGTGGGTAGAAATATGTATGTGATTATACATTGGTAATTGTCAAATCTGGATTGGATACATAGGATTTTATTTTCCTTTTTCTCTCTCTGTTATTTGAGGGGTGTGTTTAAATTTTTCTGTGATAAAAAGTAAAAAAACAAAACAGTCTAAACAGTGATGCCTGATAGTGCTATAAATAGAATATTTTATTCTAATATACTTTTTTGTCAATTTGATAATTATAACATCTAGGAAACTTAAGTTCATATAAACTAGAAGACTATTTTAGACTGTCTCCAGATTTTTTTTTTTTTACTATGTGCTTTTCTTAATCCATAGATAAAAGAGTGTCTAGGCCAGCGGTTCTCAACCTGTGGGTTACGACCCCTTTGGGGGTTGAATGACCCTTTCACAGGGGTCGCCTAAGACCATCGGGAAAACAAAAAGATATTTACATTACAATTCATAACTGTAGCAAAATTACAGTTATAGAGTAGCAACGAAAATAATTTTATGGTTGGGGGTCACCACAACATGAGGAACTGTATTAAGGGGTCGCGGCATTAGGAAGGTTGAGAACCGCTAGTCTAGGCCTTAATTTCACCTCACCATCCTTACTGAATGCAAAACTCAAGTATAGAAAAGTGGAATTTGAATGATTGTTTTATGTACACAAATCACCACCAATATTGAGAGGGAGAGCACTTCAGGGAGTCAGTGTTACCTAAGTCTGATGTTAGATTTCTATGTAAGGAAAAATGCTTTGAAGAAAGATTAAAAAGAAAAAGACTGTGTGCCTAGCCGGAGACGGGGTAAGGATGCTGCCCTGGGTTCCATTTACTTTATATCTTGTTGTCTCTGATATCTTTCACATGAAGATTTTTTTAATCTGTCCTTTCAAAAATTAAATATTAACAGCTATGAGAATATTATTGATAATTTCTAAACGTAAGTAATCTAAAATTCATACAGCATAACAGTGAAAGAAAAATATGTTTATATTATGGAATAACACATATGTCTCACATATATTTTTATTATTTCCAGTTACCCTTATATTCCCATTCTCCCAGCTCAGCTATTGGAAGTTCTGAGTTCCCCAACACCTTTCATTATTGGAGTACATTCTGTCTTTAAAACTGATATCCATGAACTTGTAAGTATTCATCTTTAAATTGCCAATTATTTAGGCTAGAGGTTTGTCATGTTTCTTTGAGTTTTATAACATTTCAACTAATTATCATTTTCAAACCTGTTGCATTCCCTATAGTAAAGATTGGCTGGGAAAAAAGCATCGCTGAAAAATCTAAATATATTAATTTTTTCTGTAGGAAAAATGAGAGATTTACAAAATGAATTCATTAATATTTTTAAATGCTCCTCTTTTGACACATTAAGTTTATCTTTCCGTATTCTTCATCCTATCAATGGAAAAGGAAAATAAAATAATCTATTAATTAGTATTGTATTTATACTTTTGAGTACTTTATTTATATTTTAAAATGAGGTCTGTGTTAATGCCGAATGGTATAACTAAAAAGCAAAATTTATTTGCCAAAGAGTGAACGGTTTTAGTGGAATACTAGTGCAGTATGAGCCCCACCAAATTATCTGTTCTTCATGCCATGTGAATAGAAATACCAAAGAAGGAAAGTAATACTCTACATTCAAGCCAATTCTGGAATAACGTATTTAGTTCTCTGTACTGCATGTTAAGAGGGATTGTAACAAAATAACACACTTCAGAGAAGGACATCCAGGATTGTCAAGAGTTTAGAAAATATATCCTGTGAGACCGTAAAGAAATTTTCTCAGGTCATAACCTGATACTATTTGATAACTAAATACAAATAAATTTAAGTGGCTGTCATAGGAAGGAAGGGTAAGATTTATTTTTTTGTAGCTTTAAAAGGCTGAAATAGAATAAGTGGTTATAGTGGATACAGAAAGAAATTTCTGCCCATATGAGAGTTTTCAACCATTGGAGCTGCCCAATGATGATGAATGGGTCTCCTTATATGAGGAAGTATACTCTCAAGCATTGTAAGTAGAGTGCAAAGGAACAAATTGCATGACACTTTTCAGGGTGTTTAAGAACACTTCTTTCCTAAAAAAGTTGGGTTACGTGACATCTGTGATCCACTGATCTGTAGAAAAAAAAATTTTTTTTAAAGATTTTTGGGGAATTGGGGGAAGGGAACAGCACTAGGGAATTGGAGAAGGGGAACAAACAAGTTGCTATCCTTTTATTCTTCAGTCTAGTTGTGGAGGACATCACTTCACTGGCCCATGTTTGGTATTATCATTGCGCTCTCCCAGGTGAGGCAGATCGGTTGCCGGCTGCTGGACTGGCTGCTCATGGCAGCTCTTAGCTCATGTTGGCTGCCCGCTGCTCACGGTAGCTTACGGGAGCCCACTGCAGTTTCACTGTAGTGCCACTGCAGCCTACGCCGTTGCCGGCGACTCATGGCAGCCCAGCTCCAAGTCAAGCTGTTGTTCACCATCTTAGCTGTAGAGGGCACAACATCACTGGCCCTCTTGTGGGATCTGAACCGGTGCCCTCCTGCTCAGAGCTGGCGTCCCAAGCCAACTCTTAACCAACGCGCCACTCAGCGGGCCCCAGATCTTTAAAATTTTGTAATTCTACTTTTGTTTTAGTTTTAAATGCCAGCAAAGAGGTAAGCTCTGTTGGTACTTAATACATAATTACAGTTGTAATCAAATCATAGGTGTCATTTAAGCTGACAAAAGACTGTTCAACATGGTCATTATAAACAGGACCCCTATTTATATATTAATCATTCTCTCTAACCTTATATGTTAACACCTAGTTCCTGTTTAACTTTGATATCACCATATTAAAATATGTGTAAATCAATAAACATATTCAGTAAAAGCTAGTTAGTACTAATTGGAAGCATACCCATCTGGTTTGTAGGTAGTTTTGTCCCAGTAATTTTTTTTCTCTGGAGGTGAGACAAACCAAGTATTGTCAAAAGTAAATTTTGTAATTTTTTTGATGAATAAATTAGAGTAAATTTTAATCCTGTTATCAATGTAATAAATTCAGCAACCTTGACTAGTTTCTCTATTATGTTTTTATGTAATTTATTTTTAAATAAATTGTTGTAAAATGCTAAAAATAGTTTTCTTTCTTGAGTACCTACACAGTACCATTTTGATGTATACTAATTGTTTTGCTTATTAACTCTTGTAATGATTACTGTGCTATTTAGGTTATGGCTAAACTACTATAATAAAGCATCTAAAATGCAATGGCCCAAACAAAATGGAATTTTATTGAAACACTCATGTGTCAGTCCATAGAAGTGTTCCATTATGCCATTTTGGTCCATGAACTCATCAAAGGTCTAAGCTTCTTTCCTTCTTGTTTCTCTACCGGAATCCCCTCAGGCATTGTCAGCATCTGAGGGTTCAAGGTTGGGTTGCTGCCACGGAAAGGGGAAAGAACATAGGAGTGCCTTACAACCCCTCTATTTTGAGTGCTCAGAGGTATACATATTAATTCGCATGCTCCATTGTCAGAAGCGTAGTCATGTGTCACACCTAATTTCAAAGGAAGCTGGGAAATGTGGTAGTTTTCCCTTATCCACAGGTGATACATTAAAAGACGACCCACAGGGGATGCCTGAAACCACAGATAGTGCTGAACTCTATGTATGTTTTTTTCTTATACACACGTACCTCTTCACTTAAGGAAGCATCTTACAGCTTCTCTTTGGCATATCCAAATTGTCAGTGTCACTACTCTTGCACTTTGGAACCATTATTAAGTAAAATAAGGGTTATGTGAAAACAAGCACTGTGATAATGCAGCATTCAAGATGACTACTAAGTGACTAATGTGCGGGTAGCATATAAAGCGTGGATATGCTACACAATGGATGATTCATGTTCCGGGCAGGAAGGAGTGGGGCAGCGCAAGATTTCATCACACAACTCAGAATGGCATGCAATTTAAAATTTATGAATTGTTTATTTCTGGAACTTTCCGTTTAATATTTTTGGACCAGTTGACTGAGGGTAACTAAAACCTCAGAAAGCAAAACAACAGACAAGGGGGGACTACTGTATATAGTAGCTGGGAAGCCATCAACCCAGCATTCTATTACTATGGACAGCCAAGAGATTCTTCCACACCTGGTGCTTCTCATTTTAAATTAGTGAAAGCCAAATTGGTTTAACAACAAATACGTTTCAGTAATTATATTAATTTTTTTTTTGTCCCCTTCAGTTAGATGTAATCATAGCAGATTTGGATGGAGGCACTATTAAAATTCCTGAGTGCATTCACCTCTCTTCCCTCCCGGAACCACTTCTGCATCAGACTCAAGCAGCTCTTTCTTTGGTATGGCATTTTTTTTAATAGTAATTTTTTTAAATTTAAATCTAAAATAATATAATTAGAATTAAACATAATTAGCAATGTAATTACTTAAAAAAGAACATGGATATAGTCTCATGTAGTATTTAGAATAGGAGTCTATATTACAATATTAGATATTATTTAAAGAATATTCTTTGAATCTTAACTGAGTATTTGTTCTACTTTCATTCAGCCTATTTATTTAGTATATATACTCAATACTGTCCTAGGTATTGGAAACACACCTGTGAAAACGAGACTAGACTCTGCCTCGAAATCACTGCTTCTTCTAAAATCCATTAGAAGCTAGTGCTTGTTCCTTCTCCTTCAACTTCCTGATTGACATCTCATTCCTTTTTGGTAGATGTGCTACTTGCAAAATAGTGTGATACTGTTTTGCCAATGTTTTCAAGTTACTACAGGAAGATGTAACTTATAGATAGATTAAATGTTCAACATTCTATGTTAGTGAAGTTTTAAGAAATCTTGTGGCTTGGGTGTTTCCCACGAAACAAATTTAATTTTTTTGTAGCTATTTTATCTTAGTTGATTTTTAAAAGCACAGTATTTTATTTTACTGACAACATTTTAGGTGCCCAATTAACCATCATCAAAAAATTGAAACTTAGATATTCTGCTTTCCTTTTCAAGCCATTGTAGAACTAAGGCCTTCATATACTTCTTGAATAATATTCCAGGCTGAACTGCTTAAAAATTTTTTTTTTCTCCATTAAATAGGAACTTAAATAGGAACTCAGAAGTCTAGGGTTACCAGAAGGGATCTTATTCTCAGAAAATTTCAAATTTATGTCAGTCTCTCTGTTGTTATAGAGGTATCTACAGGATGGGAACATTCAGAGAAATTGATTTTTTTCCTAATGTAATTTGTAAGCTGGAATACCAGGTGTGATAGAGTGGAAAAAATATTAGTGTAAGACTCAGAAGACCTAAATTCATTCTGTATCCTGCCACTTGATATTACTGGCAAATCACATTCCATCTCTAGGTCTCTGTCTCCTCTCTTTATCTGTAGGATGACTGTTTTATACATAGGATGACTAGACTACTGTTTCCCAAAGTGAAGTATGGAGATGATTTGGGGTTGTATATAGCAGCCATTTTTATTTTAATAATTATGTATTATAGTGTTTATTAAAAATCGCATATAAAACCTGTGATTTTACAGATGATAACATCTAAGAAAATACTAGATTCAAAGAGGTAAATGGATTTAAATGTAAAGAAAAATATTAACTAAATAATTGCATTGGTGGTATATGGATATATCAAAAGCTGAGAAGGTAGTATTTGAGTGATTGAAAAAGTTTAATGTTTCTAGAAATCTTAAGTTTTTAAATCTTGTGACTACTTAATTTATAATTATTTAGGGATTAACTACAATTAACACAGATTAAGATTTTAGTTCTTAAGTCACTGGCTTTTGGTAGAGGTTTTGCTGCACATTGGTATATCTTAACCTGTAATACCTGTGCCACCAGATTTAATCAATGAGTAAAATACATTTTTGGCAAAACTGAGCATGCTTATTTTTGTAGTGTCAAGCACAGTGGTGGATTATGTGCTACAGTGTAGTACTATAAATAAGACATAAGAACATAATATATTGTCAAAGCAGGACCAAAATGAAATCGCATTTGATTAACTGTGTGGGAGCTTTGATGCACAAGTATATGAGCTTCATTTGGTTAGTAAATAATTGTAATCAAATGGCAACACAGTACTTGAACTGTGTAATAACCATGGATGATTTTATAAACATGAAGATATTATACTGTAGTAACTAATGTTTGAGTGATTAGGTTATAAATATTTTCAATATTTTAGTGTCATTTTTAAAGTATTGTTTTGAATCTTTTGGTCTATTATAAGTATACTACGAAAACCTGAGTATTTGAAAATGATTCTGCAAAAACTAACACAAAAATTCGCTATATACTGATGCAGTTTCATCTTTTTCTCTGCATAAGTTCTGCATGGATCTTTCTTTCCCACCTGCTCCCCAACTTGCTTTTCTTCAAAGCGTAACTCAAATGTTACCTGATTTTATTAGCTTTGTGTGGGTTGAATTAATTATACTTTATCTTCATGTTATTCTTTATATATTTATAGTACTTGCCTCATTGTATTATACTTTTACCCACCTGGATTGTGAGGATCATAAGCTTATTTTCTTTCTCCTCACATTTCAGTTAATTAATTAATTAATTTTTAATTAAGAAACATAAAAACAAATGCTTTTTTAAAATTTTCAACTGTATAGACAAAAAGCTCTGCCCTAGACCATTCCCTTCTCAGTACATGTACATATATAGATTTAAGGTTTATTGTTTTATTTTCATATAAATGAGACTATACTATGTGTGTTTTTCTAGAACATTTTTTTTCATTAAATATTTTGTGTATTGGTGTAGAATTAACCCCTGGTCGTTTGCAGAATGTGAAAGCACTCATGAGACTCTACAAAGTGGGAGAGCAAAAAGATTTATTGAAAGTCAGGCAAAGAGAGAGATTTCTGTTTGGAGATGGCAAAAGGAGTTTTGCCAGGGCAGTCTGATAGAGCTGCTGAGACATAGGGGTAAGAGAAATATTGGCAGAAATAAGGGCAGAGTCTAATGGAGACAGCTGTGCCAATGAAAAGGAGTGCTGGGGTTTTATATTTTTCCATGCAGGATGGAGGGTACTTGTCAGCTTACAGGGGGGCTGACATTACAATTGTATTCTCCTGGGAACTGTTCTGTTCTCATCCATGATGGATGTAAGGTGCTTGTCAGCCTACAGGTGCAGTGCTTGCCAGGGGAGTCAGAGCCAACTGGTTAATTTTTAAGCTCATTCCTGCTAATTCACAAGCCCGCTCCTGTTAACTCTTTCTTGTCTCATCATTTTGTCTTTGAGATCTTTCCACAATAGTACATACAGAGTTGCCTCAGCTAATTGTGTTGTATTTTCTAGAGAAAATATATTACAATTCATGTGCTGGCATTTTTTCATCTTAATATTCCAAGTAGATTAAATAATAGGTTTTATTGATAGTAAGATCGTCTTCATAACAAAACTTCTTTGCTTTAGGTTCTACACCCAGATTTGGAAGTAGCAGATCATGCTTTTCCCCCTCCACGAACAGCTTTATCCCACTCAAAAATGCTGGTAAGAAGTTTAAGATTTAAATTTGATGCTTTTAAAGAGAGATGTACTTTTATTTGTATGGCTGTTAAAGAAGCTGAATTAGATGGATAGCCTTGTAAAAATAATGAGAGTTAGATGGATAGCCTAGTTTTAAAAAAAAAAAAAGGTGGGAGTTAGATGGACAGCCTAGTAAAACGTGCACCAAATTAGAAATTAAGAGAATTGCCACTGACTGACCTTGTGACCTGCTCAAGGAGAAGCCACAAGGCAGCTCACCAACCAGGTAGGGAGAAGGGCTACAACTATTGCCCTGAGGAGGCAAGAGTAAGTATGGGACAAAAAAATTAGAGCCTGAGTTACAGCCTGGAAAACTGTGCCAAGCATCAAATCAGAAGGGTCAATCAAGAATGAAAAAGGGAAGCTTACAAAAAATGGAAACAGAGATTGTTGACAATTAATTAAGTTTGAGGAGGGAGTACATGAAAATAAGTTCTAATTAGAAGCCACAAAAGGGTAAGTAAAAGGAAGGTCCCGTTTTTATTTTGCTTAATGCATTTCTTAAAGATGAGCTGTGTGGCCAATAAGGAGCCTCATACGCTGGACACCTTTGACAAGTTCCTTAAGCATTCTTGACTATTTCCTCATCAATTAAATAAAGGGTTGACTAATAAATCTGTAGGCTTCTTTACAGTTCTGAACCTATGATTTTATTAAAACTTGAATTATCAAAATAGATTTTAAGTCATACCTTATTAGTATAAGAATAGATTTTTATAAGTTGGATGAACTTTGGAAGAATTTTATAAGTTTTAAAATACAGTCTTGAGGGGTTTTTTCTTTTGTATTTGTGAAGAATTCTTTTGATGGCTATAAAAATCAAGTGACTTGGGAAATATGCCCTTCTTTAACAAGGCAAAAGGGGAGACTCTGTGACTTATGTTTTTTCTTATAGGAAAATTGGATCTAGTTTTGTTTGGTTCCATTTAAAAAAGAACTATTTAATAGCTTACACTGTCCAACAATGGGACAGACTACACACCCACCACTCAGGGCCGCCACAAATGAGACTTATGTGTAGGAAGCATAGACAAATAATCCCTTAGCTTCTTTACAACTTTTTGACTTTGTGATATTTCATTTGTTTTTTAAGAAATTCAATTACCTAACATGTTTCTTCTTATATTTTCAGGATAAAGAAGTACGTGCAGTTTTTCTTAGATTATTTGCACAACTTTTCCAAGGATATAGATCATGCCTACAACTTATAAGAATTCATGCAGAGCCAGTAATACATTTTCACAAGGTAAGATACAATACCGTGTTGTATCTGTCCAAAATGTAGACTCTAGTTGAATAAAACAACTTGGTTGTCTTTTTCTAGCTGTGTATTTTGACCTTAATTTATCAAATGAGGTTATTTAAAAATCTCTGCTTTGTGTGGTTAGATGATGATATTTAATAATAATATGGAACTGGCATGTTTACCTTCAAAGTATATTATCTTTAAATGGTTTCTCTTTTAAAATTGACTGTTAATTTCTGATTTCTCCTCTCCTGCTTTACAGACAGATTCATTTTTATTCTTTCCAATACATGTAGTGTTTCAGGTCTCAAAAACCCTTTGTGAGAGAAATGTATTTTATAATGACACATCTATGCATAAAGACATTTATATATTCAGGGTTTTATCTTTCGATTATATTTTGTTTTGATCATTCATTCATTACTAAGTGATAAATTGTTCATTTCACATTTTCTTTCTTTACAGACAGCTTTCTTGGGGCAGCGTGGTTTGGTTGAGAATGATTTCCTCACTAAAGTTCTCAATGGAATGGCATTTGCAGGCTTTGTTTCAGAAAGAGGTCCTCCCTATCGATCCTGTGATCTCTTTGATGAGGTATAGTTCTTATCAAATGAATACAGTATTTACAGACAAAATTAGTGGTTAAAAATAGAGAAGTAGTATTTTAAACTTTTAATTGAAATCATGAGTATAAATTAAATATCAAGTAATCCAAATATTATTTACTGTTATGCTTATCAGATCTTGGTATTTATATTGTGGATTAGAAAATTAGAAAAAATATAATTATAGGATGTCTTAGGAGTATATAAAAAACTTGAACAACTGAATTTTAAATATTTGATTAAAATTTTTTTTGAAAAATTGATAGAGATTGTATAAATGGAACTCTTATTTTTTAAGGCAATAACACAATTTCTTTATCAGTTTCATAGAGAGAAGGGTCTAAGTTTAATGTATAGATATGTGATTTCAGACAGTTACATGTAGTCTGTCAGTGTCCTAGAGCCATAGTAATCAATAATCAATATTTGTCGAGCTCCCTTGAGAGATACTAAATATATGGAAGGCAGATTTAAATCTCTATCTTCAAGGAATTGACTATATAAAGAGAAAATTAGGACAAATGTGACTAATAATAAGGATGCTATTGTGTTATTTGATTATTCCTTATTTTAATTCATTTTTCCATTTATCATTGAACTGTTTTCACAGCAGCCCATTCAGGTGGATAGAACAACGAATATTATTCCCATTTCAATTTCTGAAAGAGCACTGTATTGGAACCAATAAATCTAAAAGTTCCTTGAGGTCTATAAAAGAAAAACACTCTTAGCACCCAACAGAGTGGAGAATAGTAATAGTGATCTTATTTTGCTGCTTGTGGTTTTATTTTATATTGAGAAGATAGGAATCAAAGTTTTTTCTTGGGTATTTTTGTTTGTTTTCGAAGATTTTATTGGGGAATTGAGGGAGGGGAACAGCCCTGGGGAATCGGGGGAAGGGGAACAGACAAGTTGCTGTCCTTTTGTTCTTCAGTCTAGTTGTGGAGGACGTTGCTTCACTGGCCCATGTTGGTATTATCATTGCACTGTTCCCGGGTGAGGCAGATCAGTTGCCAGCCTCTGGATGCCGCTCATGGCGGCTCTTGGCAGCTCACACCGGCTGCCGCCTGCTCACACTGGCTGCCGGCCACACACGGTA
This sequence comes from Hipposideros armiger, assembly GCF_001890085.2. Taxonomy (NCBI): domain Eukaryota; kingdom Metazoa; phylum Chordata; class Mammalia; order Chiroptera; family Hipposideridae; genus Hipposideros; species Hipposideros armiger. The sequence continues at coordinate 1,504,114 of NW_017731606.1, forward strand.
GCTTGTGGCAGCCCACTGCAGCAGGGGCTGCAGCCTCTGCCGTCACTGGTGACTCACGACAATCCAGCTCCAGGTCGAGCTGTTGTTCACCATCTTAGCTGTAGAGGGCAGAGTTACTGACCCTCATGTGGGATCCAAGCCTGGGCCCTCTGCTCAGAGCTGGCGTCCCAAGCCAGCTCTTAACCAGCGCGCCACTCGGCCCGCCCAGGAATCAAAGTTTTAAAGATCCTTGATTTAGAGAAAGGTCTTTTATTCTCTGTAAAGATAGTTAAGAATGAAAGAAGAGACATATGTTTTAGTTCTGAGTATGGAGACCTGTACCAAATGCTTTTGTTTATAATTAACACAAAGCACATAAAGATTTAGTAGTGATTGCCTTGAGGTAGACAATTCTTTCTGATTAATTATTGATCACTGATTCCCTAATACCACTATTAAATAAATATGACATAATCATTGATTATCTAACACTAACATGTATCAGACTTAGATCATGAACTAAGTAATTGATACATAATGTTTTATGGGATTAAATTAGATGCTCTTCAGAGTCTTATAGCTCCTACATTTTATTAGCATCTGAATCATTCTTAATATTGTAGTAACATTGGTTTATGTATCCCCTTTATTTTCCATCCAAATTCCCTTCGTAACTCCCTCTGGTTATTTCATCTCAACTAATAAGTCAGATTTGATTGCAGAAAACTTGCTTGCTGTAGCCTCTGACTATTTCTGTAAATCCTTCCCTTGCCGGGAGTGGCCTCCTCTATCAGTCTCACCATGACTTTCCGTTCTTCGTACTCTGCTCTTCTCTCACCACCTCCTCTGGTCTTTCCTAGAGTAGATGACTCTGAGAGCCACTCGTCTACATTAAGCTTTGTTTTGTGTCTCTAACTTTATATGGCAAACTATCTTTTATTATGTACATTTATATACTTAAGATATATATTTCCTCTAGATTAGAAACAATGATAAGGCAAGGATTCTGTCCAGGATTCCTATTTGGGTCTCACTGTAGTGTTCATCCAGTTCTATGTTCTGCCTACAGTGATGATTTTTGGTGTCTTGTTGATATTGTTACTTGAAGCCAGTTGTTCGTATGTATGCCTCTGTCAAGGACCTAAAAGGAATGAGACATTAGACCTGAGTAATTTCTTCTTCCACCCTCTTTGGCAATTTAATTGGTTTGCATGTGAAGGTGTTTTTGTAGGAAAGTAGTTTTCGCTACTGGGAAAGGGATTCTTGTTTTCATTTAGCCTAGGGCAGCCTACCACATGACAGGTTTATGGAGCTTTGAGAAGCAGCTTGTATTGTGTGTTGTCTTATACCCATACTCCCATCAAATAGGCCTGTTAGAATTAAAGAGGTGTTTGCTTTTGTTTGACAATCTTTCTGAATCCTGGCCTAGAATAGGTGAAGCCATAGTATATATATATATATATATATATATATATATATATATATATATATATATATATATATATATATATATATATATATATATATATGTCTGCCTGCTTCAGCGAATCTATTAGTTCCTAGAAGAAAAAATCTTGTATTATGCCCTTAAATAAAAAAATCAGCCATCCTCACACAGTTTTTTTTTTTTCCTGTTAGTACTCTTTTTTCCACTCCAAGTGTACACAGTCACACAGTTCTCCCATCAAATTAGTTAGGAGGGAGATGGATTAGAGTTTATATAATTTGATACTGGAAGGAGCCTAAAGGTCATCTTGTTCTTATTAAAATAAGATTACTATCTTATTTTAGAGATGAATAAACAGAAGCTCAGGAATTTAGTGACTTGCAGAGCTAGTGACTTGACTTGAACATTCGATTCATGTTTTGCGAGTGAGGGAAATGTTTGAAGACTTTCTGAGCATCTGAAATTCTCTTAGTGAGAGAATTCTCTAAGTGAGGCCTGGAAAATGAGAGGGTCTCTCTAAGATTCAGAAATAACTATTCCCAAGAAAAAATAGGGCCCTAAATCATTAGAGAGAGACCAGCAGACTATCCAAGGACTAGACTGACTCTGTAAGTCTAGACTAGAGGTGAAACTCAGTAAAACCTAAAATATTTTGTTTTAATACTAGTATATATTTTGGATCCTTATTTGCATATATATGAAATTAACATAGTTTTCTAGCATATTTTGAAGTTGATGTTTTGCTATTTGATTCTTTTTTCCAGTTGGTAGCTTTTGAAGTAGAGCGAATTAAAGTTGAAGAAAATAACCCATTGAAGGTGATAAAGCATGTCAGAGAACTTGCTGAGCAACTATTCAAAAATGTAAGTAAGTATATTTATGTAAATCAGCGGTTCTCAACCTGTGGGTCGCGACCCCTTTGGGGTCGAACAACCCTTTCACAGGGGTCGCCTAAGACCATCGGAAAACAAAAAGATATTTACATTACGATTCATAACAGTAGCAAAATTACAGTTATAGAATAGCAACGAAAATAATTTTATGGTTGAGAGTCACCATAAGGCGTCGTGGCATTAGGAAGGTTGAGAACCGCTGATGTAGATAGTCATTAATTTTAAAAGTGCTAATAAAATATTTCGTTTGAAAAACTAAAAAGTTTAACCTCTCTAATGATAATCTTTTTACTCTGACTTCAGACCTTTGGAACTGTAAGCTAAAAGATATTACAGTTGGTACTGTACACCAAAATGACCTTATTTTTTGAAGTTCTTTTCCTGTCATTCACGCAATTTTCCAATTTGTTGTTTGCCCTCGTTGTGATTTTCATTTAAGTCTCTGTCTTCTTAGGAGCATATTGGGAATTTAAAACGTAAAGATTATACTTATTGGAGACCAGAACTATCTCAGGCAGAATTGACCAATGCAGTCTGCTTTTGCTTGATACAGTGATTGTCCACTGAATCAGGAAAATCATTTGAGTTGTCCTGTTTTGAATAGACAGGGAGTGAAAAGCTTACGGAAAGACAGCAAAATGTCAAGTGACCAACCACAGAAACTCAAGGGCGAAAATATTTCCCGTATAAAAGAAATACAGTAAGTTAAAAAGATTGATATTTCACACTGGTAAGGTGTGAAATAATTCGGATACCAGGAAGATAGAGAACCTAAGATGACAGGGAGATTATGTGCATGTGGAAAAATGCATTTGGCTGATGATTGCTGGTCATTCTTCCTGCTTGTAAAGCTTTTCAGAGTTGAATCCTTTTACTACAAAAAGGAGAGTAAGTGGGAAATATGGTCTTCCAAGGTAAAGTTGAGGGAAGATGTATTTTTCGGGAGATAAAGTTAAGATTAGGTTTGGGATCGGTATCCTGGTATTGTTTAACTTAGTTATTTGCATGGGTGCACCATTTTGGATGTTGGGTCACATCCATTCAAAATCTGAGAACCAATTGGATAAAATCAAGAATACTAAATTGTGTTTCTTTTTTCAATTACTTATGACTTTTATTTCTGAAGTTATTTTAAAATTTATCCCTTGGATGGATACCCTAAACTCCCCATATAGCTGTTCAGTACTGTACTATTTCTTGATTAGTATGCTGGGAATTTAAGAAAAGTTTTATCAGAAGGAAAACTTGTGATGTGTCAGCACTTTACATACATCATCTCTAATCCTCATATCAATAATGTATGATTGGTGTCATTATCCCCATTTTACTGAGGATAAATTGGCTCAGGATCATATGGCTATAAATAATTGAATTCAGATTTTAAATTCAGGAATTGTCATCTATCCAGTTACTAAGCCTATGTTCTTTCACTCCATTAGGCTGGCTCATCTCCAGTTGGAAAAATAGTGATATTTCCAATGGCTGACTTTATACACAGTCCTTTATAAAACACTTAACACACTTTCTCACATGATCTTGGAAATTACTCTGAAATAGATAGGGCAGATGAGGAAACCGAAGATTAGAAAGTTTTTTTTCCCCTTGCCCACTAGGAGTGCACTATTAATGGCTTTCGAAGAATAGCAAAACGTCAAATGGAAGTCGTTGTTAGATTCTCTGTGTTTAATAGTGAATGTTTATTTCTTAGATCTTTACAAGCTTATTCGAGAACTTCAAAATTTTATAGCCAGTAAGTGACCAGAGCTGGGGTTGTATTACATGACTGAGTACACAATGTATGTAAGGGGGTGTATCAAGCCACTTTGATGCAAAAATGAAGTAAATCCTCATTTTGCCATCCTGGAACTTAAATTTTCTGATGCATAGGTAACACTAAGCCAACTCAAAACTGAAAACTGTAGTAAAAAAAAATCTAGTAATTATATATTCTTTTTTTTTAAGATTTTATTGGGGAATTGGGGGAAGGGAACAGCGTTGGGGAATCGGGGAAGGGGAACAGACAAGTTGCTATCCTTTTGTTCTTCAGTCTAGTTGTGGAGGACGTCGCTTCACTGGCCCATGTTGGTATTATTATTGCACTCTTCCCCACTGAGGCTGTTGTTCCCCGGCCTCTGGACGGCCCCCCACAGTGGCTCACAGCAGCTCACACCTGCCTCTGGCCGCTTACACTGCCTGCTGGCCACTCACAGTAGCTTATGGCAGCCCACTGCAGCAGGGGCTACAGCCTAAGCCATTGCTGGCGACTTACAGCAGCCCAGCCCCATGTTCACCATCTTGGCTGTAGAGGGCGCAGCGTCACTGGGCCTCATGTGGGATCCAACCTGGGGCTGTGCTGCTCAGAGCTGGCGTCCCTAGCCAACTCTTAACCAACACGCCACTTGGCTGGCCCTAGTAATTATATATTCTTAAAGGTGAACGTAAAATACAAACAGCCTCTGTCTTCTAACACTTTTAAAGTGGTCATCATGAGGGATTTTATTACTAGGTAAGAGATGGAAATTGCCCTTCAGATGAACTCTACATTTCTTAAGCCCTTATTGGACTTTTCCCACCACCACCACCATCTGATTCTATTCCATTTAATTTAATCAGTTCCATTCATTCAGTATGTATTTATTAGGCATCTACTATTGCCAGCCATTTTCTAGGTACACGATTCCCGTAATATCCTTGAGAAGAGGATACATGTACATGATGAGTGAGAATTTGAGAATATCCCAGTGCATTGTCATCAGACTTTCTGGGATTTCCTCTAGTTTTAAGATTCTAAAATCTTTGATGCTCCCAACATTCTTGAAGTAAATATTTTACAAAGTTAAAAAGCAGAGTATGATGGTAAAGTTACTTTCTTTGGTCATGCAGGAAGTTGAAGGTAAGGAATAAGGATGGTCTCAATGCAAGGAAAATAATCCAGATGATTCTATTTTTAACAAGTCAATTTTTTAAAATCACATTTCTTAAATTCTCTTTTGGTAAGCAAGAACCAACCATATAATTTGAGTGTTTCCTTATTATTGGGTTATAATTGAGGCCTAGTTATTCAGATGTTTGTAAATATTTTATTGCACTGAACACTGGTATGTGTATTTAGCCTCTCTCCTTCACTTACCTTTGAAATACATAAAAAACGGGCCTTAATTTTCCGATTTCTTCTCACCACTCCTTTATATTGCTTTTTAGTGCGTAGGAATGAATTGTAGGAGTGTGAGTAGGTGTGAATAGGGTGAATTGTAACTGGGTTTAGCTGCTTTTCTGTCTTTCTGAAGCTTACTGAATAGTTAAGAAGGGTGTTTGGTAACTTTGGTGAAGGAAGGAAATGGGAAAGTGAAATGAAGGGGAAGGAAACAAATAAATTCATTAGAGACAAACTGTAAGCATTGGCAAGGTTTATACCATGCAGATGATTGGCATACATTTATACAGCTTTTCTTTCCACATCCAATTGATAATCCTGGGTCTGCCTCCTTCGGCTTTCAGAATCTTCAATCTGCGTAACAGCAGAATGTTTCATTTCATCAATATTGTGTTCACAGCCAGGCAACTCTAAAAAGTCCAGTTACATTTTCTCAGTGTTTAACAACTTAGTCCAGTGATAGTATTGGTTTCGGATGTATTTGAAAGGATTTGTATGACTTGCTGTCCCACACAGCTCTAAGTATAATTGGTGCATACTAAATAATTATTCAATGCCTAAATTAATATGGGAAACTTGGTAACCTCTAACAAGGTCACTTTGATTCATCATTCACTGCTGAGACCAGTGTGTAGGAAGAAATTTTTTTTCCAGATGTGGTATTGCCTACTTTGAATTTCCAGTAGGGGCTTGGGGTTTTTTGTTTTGTTTTGTTTTGCTGTGCTTTTATTTGAAGTGTATTTTCAGCCTCTTTTTCTGTAAGCCCAAGGCATATTCTCATTTAGCGTGCCAAGAGAAAAATCCATGTTTCCAGACCCGATGGTGTGTGTCATTTTTTCAAGCCTGACAAAATCATTGTACCTCCCATTACTATAGTATACCCTTACAGCAGGATTATAGAGACCATTTCTTTTTTCTTTTTTTTGATTGATTGATTTTATTAAATTTTTGGGGGTGACAGTGGTTAGTGAAATTACATAGGTTTCAAGTATACATTTCTATCCTACATCATCTATATATCACACTGTGTGCTCACCACCCAGAGTCAGTTCTCCTTCCATCACCATATGTTTGACCCCCTTTACCCTTTCCTATCATCCCCTCTCCCCGCTTACCCTCTGGGTAACCACTAAACTGTTGTCTGTGTCTATGAGTTTTGTTTGTTTGTCTTGTTCCTTTGTTGCTTTCAGTTTTATATGTCACATATGAGTGAAGTCATATGATTCTCGACTCTTTCTGCATAGACCATTTCTTGAGAATCATTATTCAACTTCATAATTCCCTCTGAGCAGAAATGCATTTTGCTAGCTTTTTGGGCAGTTCACCTTGGTTGCTTTGGACAAAATTGTTACCATGTTCACCATAAGTACCATAAGTGTTTAAGTGTGTAACTCCTTGGTTATTATTTTATATTTGCATTTCTCTGCGCTTAAAGATGAAAATTTGGCTGCTTCTATGTTCAATTGGAAAATAATGAATTGCCTTGTTTCAACAAGGAGATTCAACACCAAAATTGGGCTGCAGTTTTTAATGAGTTCAGTAATCTTCAAGGGACCAGTGCAAATTCATTTGGAGTTACAAGTAAGAGCAGATGTTCCTAAGAATATGTAGAGTTCAGTGAGCCTTAAACTTCCTCTCATTTCTGCTGTTTTCTCACAAGTTATTATGTGACCAGGCTGTTTGAAGGTGGATGTGGTCCTTTATATTAACCACACTCCCCGTTAGAGGGCAGCAATGTACAGACACAGCAGCCAGAGAACCAAATATACTAGATTTGGGGGCATGAGTCTTTTTTGAATCTTCTAAACCTAATTGAATTATAATTTAGTAACTTTAACCCATAATCTGAATTTTTATATAGAATATCTGTACAGCTGCAGGATAGCCTCATCTTTGAACTTTGCTTTAAAATGATTTTTTAAAAATGCTTATTATTCTGAATTGTGTATTGATTTGGTTTACAATATTTCAAATTGCCTGTGAGGAACAAAACACTATTAATGACTAATAGCAATGTCTTTTTTAATTAGTGGTTTCTGTTTATGCCATTTATTATTATTATTATTATTATTATTATTATTATTATTATTAAAATATAAGTAGCTGGTGATATGGGAATCCTGGGAGAAAGAGTTGGTTTTGATTTTAGAGGCCTGCTTTCATGCAATAGAATATGCAGTGAATAAATATTTTTCAAATGAATGTACCCTAGACTTTCGGAAAACAGTTTTCAGAATTAACCTGGGGAAGTGTGTGTGTGTGTGTGTGTGTGTGTGTGTGTGTGTGTTAAAAGCTTTCCTATAACAACTCATTCTATCCTCACACGAACCTTATGTACTGTATTATTATCTTCATTACAAATGAGGAAGCTAAAATACAAGTGGTGAGTGAATGGACACTAAACCAGGTCACACTACTAGTAAGTGGCTAAACTGGGATTTGACACAGGTGGGTTGCCATTTAAAAAAACTCCCTCTCTCATTGAATTGTCCAGCCTTTATGTCTGAACTGTAGTGCCACCTGTCCGTATCATATTTTCACACAAAGTCCTATTTCTGGGCTCTATTTCATTAGCTCTTTAAACCCTTCACTAATACCAATTTCCATACTGTATTAATTATTAAAGATTTATATAAGTTTTGATATCTGGAAAGTGTGACTTCCCCACTTAACTATTCTTCAGAATTGCCTTGACTAGTTTTGGACTATTTTGGATCTATTTTTGGACTATTTTTCTTCCTTATAAAGTTCTTCCTTAGGATGAACTTGTCACATTAAAGGATTTTGACTAGAAACAATATGTGTATCCTGATTTTTCTAAACCACCTTAAGTCATTTTTGGAGCAATATAGAAGAATATATAGTAAGAAAGATAAATAAAATACAGCTAGAAAAGATACTTTTATTTCTCCATGTTTTAAAATTTGTTATAATATTATGTAGATCATGAAAAATATATTTAAAGTTTTAATTTTTAATAAAGAAAATAAGTGTAAATAGAAACAGAAGTAATGAAGCATATACTTTAAATGATTCTGATTTAGATCTCAAAATCTATATGAATTACATCCACAGTCTGATAAAAGCAATCTGCCCAATGGCTTTTAGAAAATTGATATTTATAACTTTTTTTTAATTAATTTTTTAAAGATTTTTATTGGGGAATTGGGGGGATGGGAACAGTGTTGGGGAATTGGGGGAAGGGGAACAGACAAGTTGCTGTCCTTTAGTTCTTCAGTCTAGTTGTGGAGGACGTAGCTTCACTGGCCCAAGTTGGCACCATCATTGCGCTTTTCCCGGTCGAGGCACATCAGTCGCTGGCTTCTGGATGCTCATGGCGGCTGCTGGCTGCTCACGCTGGCTGCTGGCTACACACGGTAGCCCATGGCAACCCACTGCCACAGGGGCTGCAGCCTATGCTGTCGCCGGTGACTCACGGCAGCCCAGCTCCAGGTTGAGCTGTTGTTCAGCATCTTAGCTGTAGAGGGCAGTGTCACTGGCCCTCATATGTGGGATCTGAACCGGGGCCCTCTGGCGTCCCAAGCCAGTCTTAACCATCGCGCCACTCAGCCGGCCCAATATTTATAACTTTTAAAAAGATATCTTAGACCTGTGTCTAAAAAACAGAGAAGAACATACTACTTTTTAAAAGGGCAAGTTCAGAAACTACAGACCAGTGATATTGGTGTTAATCCAGGTATAATTTTAGAACAGGTCTTTCAACAGAGTTTAGAAAGCGGTTATCATGAAAAATTGGCATAGGAATTTACATACTTATTCTTCCTTGCTTTGCTAATGCAAAGTGTGTATGAGGGCTGCTTTGGCAAGAACAAGTTTTATGTATGATTTCACCTTCTCAGGAACCTTGTGAGAGAAGCATTAAGTGTATATCTTGAGCAAAGTTATTTATCCAGCATACGTGAGTAGAACCAAAACTAGAACCCAGGCTTTCTGACACTCTAAAGGAGTGTTATTTCCATTGTATTGCTGAGATGTGCCACATAGATCATTTGCCATGGCCCAACCTTTCTTCTATCTGGGTCTGGGCCAAATAACCAAAAAGAGTCGTGGGGAGCAGCTCTAACAGATGATGTGGTTGGCCATTTTAACTGTCTAGAGAACGTATAGGGTAATGTAGAGCTTAATCTACAACATGAGTAACATAGGTTCAGGGGAAAAAAGGAATTTTCTGGTCACAAAGGATAATAAATGTTAGAATTGGTCAAAGAATGGTTGTCAAGCAGCTTTCCCTGGAGAACTTGTATAAAGAGGATGGATTCCATTCAGCCTGTAGTATTTGAAATATAATCCTACTTAACTAGGTGACTGAAAAAGTCTATGCCAGTCCAGAGGATCTATGAAAATATTAGCTGACACGTTTAATTCAGCTGTTGCAATCTTAGTGTGTGTTCAGCATTATTTCCCACTCATTATGATACAGTAACAAGTAGATTAGGGTGCCTGCTACGTGCCAGGCAGTTCCTAGATGCAGAGGACAAAAAATATTTTTTGAATTGACTGAAATGTCTGCCCTCATGGAGCTTCATTTTATTGAGAGAAGGATAGACAGTGAACAAGTTAAATAAAATTTATAGCATGTGAGAAGGTGATTAGTGCTAAGGAGGAAAATATAAGGGGATAAAGAGTGTGTTGGGGGTATAATTTTCAATAGGGTGGTCAGGAAAGGTGGCATTTGAGCAAAGAAATGCAGGAAGGGAGAGAGAATGCTGTAAATCGGTGGAAGGACAAGCATTCCAGGCAGAGGGAACAGTAAATGCAAAGGCCCTGAGGCAGTAACAAGAAGGCCTGTATGTCCGGAGCAGATAAATGAAGAAAACGGCAGTAGGACACGGTCATATAGAAAAGCCACATTTTGTGGGGCCTTGTCAATTACGTAAAAACTTTGGAGTGAGATAAAGAGTTATTTGAATGAACAGAGTAGTCAGGTGATGATTTAACCTACTTTTAGCTAGTTCACTCTGTCTGTAGTGTTATGAATAGAGGAGGGAGGGAACAAGGGTGGTAGCAGGGAGACCGGTTAGGAGACAGTTGTTCTGTAGTAAATGAGAGATGTTGGCTATACCCAAGGTGTTGGAAAGTGGTCAGGTTATAAACATGTTTTGAAGGCAACGTTCAGAAGGTTTGCAGAGAGATGGATAATTGGGTGTTAGAGAAAGGCATTAAAGATTGCTTTAAGCTTTTCACATGAGTGACTAGAAAAATAAATATGCCATTTACTGAAGTGGGGAAGACTGTAGGAAGCAGATTTGAAGGTGAAGATTACGTACTCCATTGTGGACATGTATTTAAGAGATTATTTTAAATCCAAATGAAAATACTTAAATTGGATAATGGGTATGGAGTTCAGGAGAAGGCTCAGTTGAAAGTAAAATTGTGTGAATTATTCTGTTTTTATGGTTTAAAGATATGAGACTGAAAGTTACTACCAAGGGAGTAAGTATAAATAGGAAAGAAGCCCAAAGTCTGAACCCAGCGGTATTCACATAGTTAAGAGATCAGGGAAATGAAAAATAAGTACAGGTGCAGCAAGAAGACCTAGAAATCAAGTGAAGCAAGTGTTCATGGGAGAGGAAGAAGTGATCAGCTGTTTCAGATGCTGCTGATAGATCACGTAAGAACTAAGATTCTAGTACTCTTATTTTATGGCATATATCTAAATGTATGTATCCATCTGATTTTAGTCTGTGTCTCTCTGAGCTCCCACTCCCTTCCTGACAATCCGCCACTGTTATTTTAACTTTTGAATTAACTACCCATGTTTAATGTTGCAGGAGAATCCAAATCCTCACATGGCATTTCAGAAAGTTCCACGCCCAACAGAAGGATCCCACTTGCGAGTTCATATTCTCCCTTTCCCAAAGATTAATGAAACCCGGGTACAGGAATTAATAGAGGAAAATTTTACTAAGAACCAGAATGCACCTCCTGCTTCACGAGTGGAAAAGAAATGTGTTGTGCCAGCAGGTCCACCAGTTGGTATGTATTTGTCTGTTTACATATAAAATTCACCCATTTAAAGTGTACAATTCAGTGGTTTTTAGTTTATTTGCAGAGTTGTACAACCATTTTCACTATCTAATTTCAGAACATTTTCATTACCCCAAATAGAAATACCCATGCCCGTTAGCAGTCACTCCCATTTTCCCCCCAAACACTCCGTCCCTAGCTTTAGGCAGTAATCTACTTTCTGTCTTTACAGATTTGCCTATTCTGGATGTTTATAAATGGAATATGTTATCTTTTGTGACTGGCTTCTTTCATTTAGCATATTTTCAGAGTTCATCCATTTAGCATGGATCAGTACTTTATTGCTTTTTTGTGGCTGAATAATACTCCGTTGTGTGGATATACAGATGCTCCTCGACTTATGAAAGGGTTGCATCCCGATAAATCCATCCTACATTGAAAATATCATAAGTTAAAAATGCATTTAATACACCAAACCTACCCAACATCCTAGCTTAGCCTAGTTTACATTAAGTGTGCTCAGAACACAATGTCAAAAATGCTGGCAACATAGTACACTGTAGAGTACCAGTCGTTCACCCTCGCGATCACCTACCTGACGGAGCTGAAGTCACTGCCAATGCCCAGCATCGTGAAAGAGTGTCGTACCACATATCACTGTCCCAGGAGGCGATAAAAATTCAAAATTTGAAGTACAGTTTCTAGTGAATGCATGCTGCTTTTGCAACATCATAAAGTTAAAAAATCCTAAGTCGAAACACCATAAGTCAGGACCATCTGTATATCACATTTTGTTATTCATTTACCAGTTGATGGATATTTGGGTTATTTCTACTTTTTGGCTACTATTAATAATGCTGCTGTGAGCGTTCATGTGTAAGTTTTTGTGTGAACGTGTATTTTCAGTTCTCTCAGATGTGGGATTGCTGGGTTATATGATAGTCTATGTTAAATATTTTGAGGAACAGCCAGACTATTTTCCAGAGCAGCAGCACCATTTGACATTACTACATGTGATGTATGGGCATTCTGATTTCACCACATACACTGATGATGCAGAGCATCTTTTCATACGTGTATTGGCCATTTTTATATCTTATTGGAGAAATGTCTAATCAGATCCTTTGCCCATTTTTAAATGGGCTATTTGTCTCTTTATCATTGGGTTGTTAAGAGTTCTATTTTTTTATACGAGTCCTTTATCAGATATATGATTTGCAAACATTTTCTCATTCTGTGAGTTGTCTTCCTTTACTGATATTTATCTCTTCTTTTTCTTCAGCTTTTGAGGGAGATGTGTTAAATCTCTCATTATAGTAGAATTGCCTATTTCTCATTTTAGTTCTATTTTTGCTTTTTATATTTTGAAGTTGATTTATTAAGATGCATATATATTTGCAAGTGTTAGAGCATCCTGGTGATTTATCCCTTTATTATTATGAAATGTCCCTCTTTGTCTCTAGCAATGCTTTTGCCTTAAATTATACCTTGATGTTTATATAGCTCCACCAGCTTTCCTTTGGTTAGTGTTTTCTTTTTTATCCTTTCATTTTCAAACTTTTTGGGTCCTTATATTTTAAGATATGCCTCTTATAAGCAGCAGGTGTTGGATTCTTTAGCCAGTTTGACTATTTTAGTGTAGTGCTTGTATTTAGCTCATTTATATAAATATAATTACTAATATAGTGTCTTTAATGTAATTTACTGGGTGTTTTTTGTTTTTGTTTTTTAAGATTTTTATTGGGGAATTGGGGAGATGGGAACAGCGGTGGGGAGTTGGGGGAAGGGGAACAGACAAGTTGCTGTTATTTTTTGTTCTTCAGTCTAGTTGTGGAGGACG
>NW_017731606.1:1517704-1570295 GCF_001890085.2 Hipposideros armiger
TGGGTGTTTTTTTTTATTTGACCCCGTTTTACATTTTCCCCAGATTTCTTGCCTTCTTTTAGATTAATAAACTTTTTTTTAATTCCATAATTTATCTCTGTTGTCATTTATACATTTGCTTACGGTTCTTTTAGATACTTACCTAGAGACTAGCCCACATCCATTTTTGTCAGTTCAGCTTTCCCCAGAAACTTTGGTGGTCAACCTAGCCATATGCCAGAATCAAGCCTGGATTCTCAGCCTCTTATCTGCACCCATATTGGCAAATCTCACTGGGAAAAGTAGATGGTTGTGTCTCTCCAATCCTTTCCCATCTCCAGAATTTTAGGCCCTCTAATCCTGTGCTTCTGTAGTGCTCTGATATATTTAAATAGTTTTTGCATTTTATCTGACTTTATAACTATTCCTGGTGGGAGTTTTAGTTTGCTAGAAACTGTTCCATCATACCTGGAAGTGAGTGTAATTTTATTATTAATGGATAACAATATATAAATATATTATTTATGTAATACTAACGATTTATGTATTAATACTTATGTAATAATGTTAATGTTACTTATTATTTATTTAGTAATGTTAATTTGCCATTATTTTTCTAAAAATTAACAGCCTTTACTTAAATGTTGATTGTACTTTTACATAGAGAAGAGGACGGAGAACGTAGACATTTAGGGGAAGTAGTTATTTTTTGAAGGATTTTGGTTATGTAATTTTAATATCCATAATGTAATTGAATTCTCTATTTAAATACCCACATGAACAGATTAGAAGTTTGTTTAAAATTTAATTTGCTTGAATAATAGCCCCAATTGTCTCAATATTATCTTGGTATACTCTCTTCATTTTCAGTTCACATCAAATTCTCTTTTTAGATGCATGTGGAATGTCTTACTGTAATCGGTGAGAGAGGCACACATGACTCTGTATTTGGCCCTACATGTACTTCCTGTAAAACCAAAATACATGAGTGAATGAATGCAGGGGCCCGAATCCAACTTTCTGGTTCATTTGGGTGGATCAGAATCAGGATTTCCCTTGTACTAAAATTAAAAGCTATGAATATTTCGTTTTAGACGATACTCATTTAATGAGTGTGGCATTGCTCTGTCACCTTAAGAGACATTTGCATTTTGAGAAGTTACTTAGTTTCCAGCTGTTCCTCAGAGAGGCCAGAGTAAAGATGATTGTCTGGCACTAGCATCTGATAGCCAAAACCTTAGAAAGGACGCCTGGGGAGTCAGGTACTCATAAACCAGAGCTGTGACCAAATGTTCGAAAGCTAGTATTAGAATGCCACTACTGGGGGTTTGGCCAGTCCCTGAAGTATCAGTAACTCCAAGTGAAGAACTTTATTCTGGGAGTGAACCAAGCTTTAGTCTCCAAAGGGAAAATAATAATTCCCAGATGGTGAACAGATTCATTATGAGAAAATATGTGTTTTTGGTGTTTTTTTTAATGGCTTGTTCTGAAGAAAATTTAAAATACTGCTGAAGAGATTTTAGAATTAAAAATTTATAAACATAGCTTAAAAGATGTTGCTCTTTCAATAAAGTTATATGGTATTATTTGGAGACTCTTAAGAAGTTTTCTATTCTAAATATAGATTGATTTCTGTTTGAGTCTATACCACTAACCTACATGTGTGGGAAGCACCAGAGCCTACAATTAAGAATGAGCATTTCAGAAGAAAACTCATGTGAAATTATCTATTTAACCATCATGGTCATGCAGAAAATTAATGTTACATTATTAAAATGATTTGAAGAAAACTAGTAAATTCCAAGTAAGATCTGTTGTCGCATTAATTATATTATACCTATTGATTTCCTAATTTTGATAAAGCACTATAGTTATGTAAGATGTCGCCATTGGGGGAAGCTGAGTAATGAGTGCGTGGATCTTCTCTGCACTATTTTACAACTTTTTGTGAGCTTATAAATTTTCAAAAAAAATTTTTTAATGATTTGAAGGAGGGGCCGGCTGAGTGGCATGTTGGTTAAGAGCTGGCTTGGGACGCCAGCTCTGAGCAGCAGGGCCCGGGTTCGGATCCCACATATGAGGGCCAGTGACACTGCCCTCCACAGCTAAGATGCTGAACAACAGCTCAACCTGGAGCTGGGCTGCCGTGAGTCGCCAACGACAGCATAGGCTGCAGCCCCTGCTGCAGTGGGTTGCCATGGGCTGCTGTGTGTAGCCAGCAGCCAGTGTGAGCGGCCAGCAGCCACCATGAGCGGCTGTCCAGAAGCCAGCGACTAATCTGCCTCACCAGGGAAGAATGCAATGATGGTGCCAACTTGGGCCAGTGAAGCAACGTCCTCCACAACTAGACTGAAGAACAAAAACGACAGCAACTTGTCTGTTCCCCTTCCCCCAATTCCCACCAGTGTTCCCATCCCCCAATTCCCCAATAAAAATTAAAAAAAAAACTTATTTGAAGGATATGAGGTTTCACATTGATGAAATTAGAGATGCTAGTGGATTAGGTATGATAATCTTTCTTTTTAGGTATTGTGGGGAGCTGAAGGGATTATGCAGTTAGATTCTAAGAACAGCCATGAAATATAAGGGATCTTTCTTTTTGGCTTAAGAATTATTGATGCTACCTCATTTGTACAAATGATATAGTAAAGTTCTTTGTGAAATTATACTGTTTAACAAATGCTACTTTCATTTATATCATTCTTTTAATAAGTTAAATTTATTTTTAATAATTTTAGCCTATGTAAAGACCAGAATTATCCAACATTATGGTAGAGGTGACAGGTATAAAGTTCACAAGTCTAGAAAGTGACTCTCTCAAATTTGTGTAATAATTATTTGGCTATGATCATTCCTCTTTTTGTACAGTGCTTCTTGAAGTCCCCTGTACTCTAATTTGTAGGATCTAATTTTTTGTGGTCTCTGGTTTTTCTTTGGTAATGTCTTAGACATATCAACTTCTTTTTCCATTAATAGTCCTCTTACATGTAAACATTAGCTACTTTTGTCATGTACTCCAAACATTTCTTATCAGTTTGTTTACAATTAAAGTTAAAATAGATTTTTAGCTTTTCTTAATATAATTTTACTGTGCAAAGTGAATGACTTTGCATAAGATTTAAGTGTATCATTGGAATTTATTCTGTAAAATTATCCTCAATAAACCATTGACAAGCGGACACTTGAAAACCAAAAGATATAATGAAAATAATGAGGTGGAATACCTTCAATGCCATATAACAAAGGAAAAAATAAATTCTAGGTGTTGGTTGGTCATATAAACAGTCATAGAAACTGTAAACAGTAATATTTCCCTTTTGTAATTTCCAAAGGAGTTTAATTTATTTGTGTTTTCTTTATATTCCTTTACTAGTTTCGATAATGGATAAGGTGACAACAGTTTTCAACAGTGCACAGAGACTGGAAGTTGTTAGAAACTGCATCTCATTTATATTTGAAAATAAAACATTGGAGACTGAAAAGGTAATAAAATACCACCTTTCCCAGTAAGAATTCATCATTTTCCTTTCAGATTTATTGAGTTGTCGGAAAAGTCATGACGCATTTTTACAACGAAAAACAGAAAAAAATGCATCATGACTTTTCCGACAACCCAATTCATGCTTGGCTTGCTAACTGACTTCTCCCCTAATGTCATTTTTGTTTTCTAGCAAGTGTTTTGATCATTTTAAATGAATAGTGCCTAAGATTTATAATCTTAGCCAAGCCTAATTATATGGCTTCCAGAGAAATACTGGTAGTCATTTTGTTCCCTCAAACTTGCTGCATTGTCCATTAAATCCCTTTTTAGCATACTACTTAGAAACTTAACATTTTAAATATAATTTTATTTATTGCAAAGAATCAAATCAGAATAAGAAGCTGTGGTATTTGACTTAAATGTACCTCATTAAAGACATTTTCTAGCCTTTTTTAATAAAACATGCTAAACATAATGTAATCTTTCCTTAGCGATTTGTCATAGTTCTGAACATCTATTAGAAGGGACTAGCGTGCCAAGTAAAGCGTGAAGTTTCTACCCTTACACTAAATGACCCCAAGCTTCTTTATGTTTTGAGGTCGTTTGGTTTCTGGTTTTTCTTAGAGTTGAAGTGTTACAGACTTTTTTTTTTTTTTGCTTCTCTTGCTTTCAGCTTTCACATCCTGTTTCTTGTACCTGCCTGTAATAATACTATGCCCTCCAACTCCGAGGCTTTTTCCCTTCCTTTTTATTTGCTGCTTTGTCTGTTTTTTTAGGTTTTCAAAGTTAAATAAACCTATTATTACTTTATATAAAGTATATTAACTAGGCTTTACATGGTGAACTGGAAGAGGCATTCTTGTGGGTGATGAAATGAAAGAATTTTAATGAATAAACCTAAAATGTCTATTTGTTGCCTTGAGTCCTTTTTCTTTCTTTATTGTGACATTGAAATGATGAGAAGAGACTAGAATTTTCCAGTCACAAATTAAAGCTGAGGAGTGATCACATAGCTGATCAATTTAAAAGTAGAAAACCACCTGTGTTTCTTGTTATTTAAATTTTTCTTTCTATTCTTGCCATGGAGATGTGGTCAGTTATTGAAAGAAGGTGTGTAAGTGTCTATGGCTTTGACTTGTGATCTGAAGCAACAGTCATTTTGGTGACTAAAGTTTTGATGAGTTTTGTTTTTTTTTAAAGCATAGTTAATGTTTTTTTAAATTTATCACATAAGCTAATTCTGCTTATTTTTCATACTAGTTTACAAATAAAAATAACTATAAATCCACTTATTTATAATTGTTCTTAATTTCAAAGCAACTCTTCTCTAGTTTAATTTTACTAATAACTGTTAAATGGTTTATAGGATGCACTTAAATTTTCAGTGAGACTAAAATTTAATTTTTTCCCCCAGTGGTATCTTTTGCTCACTTCTGCCTCTCTTGTCCTCAGACCCTTCCTGCTGCACTGAGAGCCCTTAAAGGAAAGGCAGCAAGACAGTGTCTCACTGATGAGCTGGGTTTGCATGTCCAGCAAAACCGGGCAATATTAGACCATCAGCAGTTTGACTACATAATAAGGATGATGAACTGTACGCTACAGGTAATTTTTAGTTCTTTCAGATGATTATTCTTATTTGAGAATACTTTTTATTTTTCCCGGAGATTCAGTAATTACTTATATATGAAGTTCTTGAGCCTTCCACAGCTTATAGGATGAAGAGCCAATATCCATACCATTTCTGTCAGAAACAGTAATTTATTACTCCGTATAAATATTAAAAGTTTTTCATTCTTTGTTTTCTCTTGAGAAATAATAGGCTATTTTTACTAGCTCTGTAAGCAAGCTTTCTGAAAACAAAGTCATCTTTAAAATATCTGATTATGTATTACTTAATGTCTGTATTCATGTCAGCCCTTTCTAGTCAGTTTTCAGTTGTACTATTAAGGCAGAGGTCAATGAATGGTGGATAATCCAAATGACAAAATGAATCACTCAGCTAAGTATTTACTAAGCACTTTGCATGTATGAAGCACAAAAATATATTTCTAAATGGCTTCAAAATATGTGTATGATCTTACAGATATCAACTTCCCACAAAATCATGAAGACATAATTTAGAAGAAGCAAATAATCTGGTTTCCCTGTCCTGTCTCCCTTTTTAGATATTCTGTGACATTGGCATTATATTCTTTACAAGTGCTGTAAAAAATCCTCTGTCAAACTTTTTGCACAAGGAAAAAAATGTAATTAGATATTCAGATTTCAAAGACAATCTGAGGGACTCCAGAGAACCTGAACAAAATGCACGTTAAATTCTAATAGATTGGAAAGTGAGAAATACAGGAAATAATTGATAATAAAATTACATGTGGATGAAAGAAGGTCAAATAAATGGAAAGATATACCAAGATATTCCTTGGAAGACTTAATAATATAAAATTATAAAAATCAGATTTCCCTAAAATAAGAGGCAGTGCAATTCCCATCAGACTCCCAACTGGAAGAGCAAAACCCTAAGAATTACCAATATATGCACTCCTTTTAAAAAATGTGAGAATTGGACTTTCAGGTATCAAAAATTTAAAAGAAGATATACAAGTGGCCAATTGATACATGAAAACGTGCTCAATGTCACGAATCATCAGGGAAATGCAAATCAAAACCACCTCAGATCTATTAGAATGGCTATTGTCAAAAAGACGAGATAACAAATATTAGCAAGGATTTGGAAAAAAGGAAACCCTTGTGCACTGTTGGTGGGAATGTATGGAAAACAATTTGGAAGTTCCTCAAAAACTAAAAAAGAGAATTGCTATGTGATCCAACAATTCCAGTTCTGGGTATATCCAAAAGGAAATGAAAACAGAATATCCAAGAAGTATCTGCACTGTCATGTCACTGCAGCATTATTCACAATATCCAAGATACAGAAATAAACCTAAGTGTCCATCAGTGGAAAAATAGATAAAGAAGTTTTGGTTTTTTTTAAAGATTTTTATTGGGGAATTGGGGGAAGGGGAACAGACAAGTTGCTATCCTTTTACTCTTCAATCTAGTTGTGGCCCAAGTTGGCACCATCATTGCGCTCTTCCCAGGCGAGGCAGATCAGTTGCCGGCTTCTGGATGGCCACTCACTGCGGCTGCTGCTACACACAGTAGCCCATGGCAACCCACTGCAGCAGGTGGGGGCTGCAGCCTACGCCTACGTCGGCGACTCACCGCAGCCCAGCTCCAGGTTGAGCTGTTGTTCAGCATCTTAGCTGTAGAGGGCAGTGTCACTGGCCCGCATATGTGGAATCTGAACCGGGGCCCTCTGGCATCCCAAGCCAGCTGTTAACCAATGCGCCACTCGGCTGGCCATTTTATTTTTTATTTTTTTATTTTTTTTATTTTATTGGGGAATTGGTGGAGGGGAACAGTGTTGGGGAATTGGGGAAGTGGACCACCCAAGTTGTTCTTCAATTTTCGTTATGGAGGGTGCCAGTCGCCATCTGGCTTCCCGTCTGCAGTTTGTGACCTATAAGCTCAAGGTGCTGTGTTCAATCTTAGTTGTGGTTGGGCATAGCCACCATCCCATGCGGGAGTTGAATCAGCAGCCTTGTTAAGAGTGCATGCTCTATCCACTGAGCCATCCGGCGGCAGCTCAGCTCAAGGTGCTGAATTCAGTCTTAGTTGCAGGTGGACGTTTGATGATGATCAAACAGGCAATCTTGTTGTTATACCAGCTGAGCCGTTGGCAGCTCAACGACAGCTCAGCTCAGGCACAGAGTCACTGGCCTGTGTGGGAATTGAACCGGTGTTTCTATTGCTCAGAGCTCGCGCTCTTAAGCCAACTCTTAACCAACTGAGCCACTCGGCCAGTCCTAGATAAAGAAGTTTTGTCTCACACACACACACACACACACACACACACACACACACACACAAACACATACACACAGGAATATTATTTAGCCATGAGGAAGAAGGAAATCCTACCATTTGTGACAACATGGATGGTGCTTGAAGGCATTATGCTAAATAAAAATAAGCCAGAAAGAAAGGCAAATACTGCATGGTGTCACTTATATGTGGAATCTGGTAGGGGGGGAAATAGTCAAACTCTTAGAAATAGTTGCAAACTTCTAGCTATAAGATGAATAAAGCCTGAGGATATAATATAAAACTTGCTGACTATAGTTGATAACACTGTATTATGTAATTTAAATTTGCTTACAGAGTTTTTTTATTTTTGCATAAAAAATTGATAATTATGTAAAGTGATGGATATGTTAATAACTCATTTGTGGGAATTCTTTTACAGTGTATGCAGATATCAAATCATTACAGTCTTACCATTTTATTTGTCAGTGGTACCTCAGTAAAACTTAAAAATTTTTTAAATTAGTTTAAGATTTTAGTAACTAAGACAGTGTGATATTGGACAATCAAACAAATGGACCAATGGAACAGAATATACAGTTCATAAACAGATGTACACATGTATGGAGAACGATTTATGACAAAGTTAACACTTCAGATAAGTGTCATGAAAATTTAATAAATAATGCCAGAACAATTAGGTTACCATATATACATAATGTATCGTGTACACAAAAAATGTAGATAACCTCCCACCATATACTAAAGTCAGTTTCATGTGGATTAAAGACTTAAATATGAAAAGCCAACCAATACAATTTTTTAAACAGAATAAAGGAGACATCTGTATGACTTTGGAGTGGGGAAAATAGTTAAGTCACAAATAGTGCCGACTTTAAAAGATTAATTTGACTACATTAAAATTAAGAATTTGTGTTCATCAAAAATACCACAAAGAGTGAAAATGCAAACCTCAGAGTGAGAGATGTTTGCAAAGCATATGACTATCAGTGGATTAGTATTCAGATTATAAAAACTCTTACAAGGGCCGGCCGAGTGGCGCGATGGTTAAGAACTCGCTTGGGATGCCAGAGGGCCCCGGTTCGGATCCCACATATGAGGGCCAGTGACACTGCCCTCCACAGCTAAGATGCTGAACAACAGTTCAACCTGGAGCTGGGCTGCCATGAGTCGCCGGCGACGGCGTGGGCTGCAGTCCCTGTGGCAGTGGGTTGCCATGGGCTACCGTGTGTGGCCAGCAGCCAGCGTGAGCGGCCAGCAGCCGCAGTGAGCGGCCGTCCAGAAGCCGGCGACTGATCTGCCTCGCCTGGGAAGAGCGCAATGATGGTGCCAACTTTGGCCAGTGAAGCAACATTCTCCACAACTAGATTGAATAACAAAACAACAGCAACTTGTCTGTTCCCCTTTCCCCAATTCCCCAGCGCTGTTCCCATCCCCCCAATTCCCCAATAAAAATCTTTAAAAAAACAAAACAAAACAAAAAAAACTCTTACAAATCAATAAGAAAAAGCCCAAATTCTAAATAGGCAAAGAGAACTAAAAAAGTAAAAGTAAAGGAAACCCATTTGGATAATAAGTGTATAAAAAGATGATCTAGGTCAATAAATGGAGAAATCTATATTAAAACCACAATGAGATAGCCTTTTATATTGTCTATTTTGTAGTAATTAAAAAATCAGGTAATACTATATATTGGTGAAATTATGGACCAAATGGAACATGTAAACTCTGCTTGTGAGCCTGTAAAATGGTATAGTCACTTTAGAAAATGTAATAAGATATACGATAACAAGAAATAAGATCATTTGTCATTTTTCTGTGAAGCTGAATATGAATGTGTTCTGTGATCCAGTGAGTCCATTCTTAGAGCAGCTCTTGCCCTCATGCACCAGGAGACATGCACAAAAATGTTCATTGTCTGAGATAGCAGAAAATTGGATACAATTCATATGCCAACCAGCAGAACAAGTAATAAATTATGGTATTTTATTTTATTGGAATATTATTTAACCGAGAAAATGAATGAATTACAGCTACAAGGAACAATGTGGATGAATTTTAAAGAAGATAATTTTGTGCAAAAATAAAAAGGCAATTCAATTATAATATGGTTCCATTCAGATAAAATTTAAAACATGTAACATTATTTAAGGATATTTAATTTAGAGATACAACATATGTGGTAAAACTAAAATAAAACAAGGCAACATATATATGTATATAAATTTATTTAGTATAAAATATATAGAAAATGATCACGTTGTACACTACAATTTTATTTGTCAGTTATACCTCAATCAAGGTGGCAAAAAAGAAAGTCAAGGGAATAATTAACAAATATTGAAGAAAATTACCTCTGGGGGACAGAGAGGAAGGGCAGTGAACATAGAGATCTTCAGAGATAATGGTAATACTCTATTTCTTAAACTAGGCATGTGAGTGTTCATTGTATCATTATTCTTTATGTAACCTTATAACTGATACACATTAATGTCTTAGGGCACTGCTGTTAGATTGTTTTGCAGGGTATATTTATCTTTTCAAACCCATTTCAAAGGATATCTTTCTCAGAAATTCTAACTTAAAATTAAGCATCATAATCTTATAGCAAGCACTTTGTATCTTCTTTAAGCAAATTGATAACATAAGTGATGATTCATCTTTACTGGAAATATAATCTTACTTTAGAGTATAAGAGACTAGCTATAATAGTTTATACTAGCAAAAATTGAAAGCAACCTAAATGTTACCATTTGGATATTAATGTAATTATGGTACAGCTAATCTTTGGAATATTGTTCAGCTATTAAGTAGAAAGAGGTGGATATATAATATATACCCATATTGAGAAACTTATATATTGCTAGGTGGGCAAAAAAAAAGTTACATAAAGTAGGTATGATTTTATTTATTTTTTACCTAAAATTATGTGTGTCTATATCATTCTCAAAATCTGAAAGGATATTTATACTAAATTCTTAATAGTGATTATCTCTGGCATATGGATTAGAAGAGTTTGGACCTTCAATATAAACGTTTCTTAACTTGAAACACACACACACACACACACACACACACACACACAGTAAATTGTATAAGATGTAACAAGCATCATTTTATAATTTTTTTAGAAAAGATTCTCATTTTTGTAGGAAGGAAATTATCACACCTTTATGAGAAGAATACAACATAATAAATGTTCCCTAAAATAAGCCACATGTCTTGTTACTTTGGTATTCTCATTATTCAGATCAAGGTCTCTAGAAGCCCTAAAGTTAGGTAATTTCCTGATTCCCTATACTAATTGGTGATAAAACTACAAAAACTATTTTAGGGTGCTTTCTACCATTAGTTCTGTCTGTGCTGTTTATTAACCGAAGAACTAAGTTATAAGGCTTTCTCTAAACTTAATTTTAGCATATACTAGTTAGTAAGTCACTTACAGAATAGTCAGATCCCGTTGGACTACAAATTTTTTTTTCCCTTAAATAATTATATTTCTGAAAAAAGAGGGCATGGATTTTTTTCCTGCTTTCAAATATACCTGGACTAATGGGCATGTGATATTTTATTAATATAATTCAGTATTTTATAAATCCTTAAAACTAGATCCTATCTTCATCCCAGCGCAGGCTGTTATTTAACATTATGTAGAGGCTCTTCTGAGTTATAAATGGACTCACATGTCCATTTATACTCTTATTTTAATGGGTTATTTATTACCAATTTGGGATTTATTAGTATTTGTATTCTTGTTATAACAACCTTACTTGTGGGAATTTAACATGACATTCTGAACATTTTTTACAAAAGCATAGAATTTCAAGGCAAAGAGGCCAAACATCTGTGTTGGTGTTTTAAAAAGAAACATCAACTAAATAAACTAATTTTTAGGTAAGGATTCAAAAACTTTGGTAATTTTTGCTTTTCGTGATCTTGAAGTTATTCTGTCTTCCCTATCCTCAAGGGAAAATGAAATGGAACATGAGTACTGCCAAGGTCTTATTCTGTTTATCAGGTTATTTCAATGCCAAGATCATTTTTTAAAGGACTGGTTTATAGCAGTTTTAAATTATTCCTACATATCATCTTATTTCAAATAACTGATCATATTTTAGTGTTTTTTATAACTGAAACTACCATAAATATCTAAAAATATCATGGCCTTAACTGTTTCCATTTTAACAGATAAATGATGAAAACTTTACATGTCAAGATCTTAGCTATGCTCTTTTAACAAATTATAATTTGAAAACCCAGTGAAATCCTCCATTTCCAGCATCACAACAAACTGCATGCTATGATGGATCTTCTCACTAACATAGCAATAAATCTTAGAAAAGTACCTCCCAAAATGATTTTGATACATTGTTTTTCCCAAGAAGAAAAGGAACCCTCTACTCTCAAGAAGTGGACAAATCAGGCCGGCCAAATGGCATGTTGGTTAAGAGCTGGCTTGGGACGCCAGAGGGCCCCGGTTCAGATCCCACATATGAGGGCCAGTGACACTGCCCTCTTCAGCTAAGATGCTGAACAACAGCTCAACCTGGAGCTGGGCTGCCGTGATCACAGCGTAGCCTGCAGCTCCTGCTGCAGTGGGTTGCCATGGGCTACCGTGTATGGCCAGCAGCCAGCGTGAGCGGCTGTCCAGAAGCCGGCGACTGATCTGCCTCACCCGGGAAGAGCATAATAATGGTGCCAACTTGGGCCAGTGAAGCAATGTCCTCCACAACTAGACTGAAGAACAAAAGAACAGCAACTTGTCCCCCTTTCCCCAATTCCCCAGCGCTGTTCCCATCCCCCAATTCCCCAATAAAAATCTTAAAAAAAAAAGAAGTGAGCAAATAGAGAGAACCAAATTCTGAACAATTAGCAGTTGGGAACACCAGATATGTGAGCACAATTAAGCCTTGTCCTCTGTAAAGAGAGCTGGTTGGACTTAAGAGTTTTGCATGAGGCTAGGACACTGGATGAAGAATAGAATAATCCCTATTCAGTGGCATGCCCCTCACCTTTGCTTCCAGAAGAAGCAATTGTAAATCCATTCTAGAAGAATGCCACCCCAGTTTAGGCAGTCAGGATCCCCGTAGATTAAATTCAATAAGATTCAAATCTTAATTTAAAAATGACCAAATACCAAGAAAATTAGCCAGTATGAATTAGTGTCAACAGAACCAACAACAGATTTAGACCCACCAAAGACTTTATATATTGGAATTATCCAATTTGAATATATAATAATTAAAATATTTAAGTAAAAGATGGAATACAAAATAAGCAACTAATTAGAGACTAATAAAAATGACCAGGTAAGTTTAAATTGTGTAATCATTAAAAGTAAAAACTCAGAGGATGTGGAAGACTCGATATTAAGATGTGAGTTCTCTGCAAATGGGTCTATGGGTTGAATGCCATGTCAAGCAAAATTATAACAGACTTTTTTCTAGACATTGACAGGCTGAGTCCAAAATTCACATGGAAATACAGAGGACTTAAAATGGCAAAAGCAATATTGAAAAAGAACAAAATTGGAGGACTTAAACTACCTGATTTCAAGACTTACTATCAGCCTGTGATAACAAGACAGTGTAATACTGACATAGCATCAACAGATAGATATTGGAAAAGAGCACCCAGAAGTAGACCCACATTTATGGTTTTTTTACAAAGACACCAAAGCAATACAATAGGGAGAGCAGTTTTTTCCACAGATAGTGCTAAAGTAAGTGAATATCCACATGGTAAAATGGATATTCTACCTCTACCTCACATCAAACACAAGAATCAATTTGAGGTAGAGCATAGACCTAAACATAAAATATAAAATCATGGAACTTTTAGCGGGGAAATATGGAATAGTTTTATGACTTGGGAATGGGCAACAGTTTTTAGGTCACAGAAAGTGATAACAAAAAAGAAAAAAATTTATTATTATACTTCATCAGAATTAAAACTTATGCTCATCAAAAGACACCATTAAGAAAATGAATAGGTAAGACTGAGAAAAAATATTCCCAAACTATATATGTGGCAAAAAAACTGGTGTGTCATGTTTATAGAAAGAACTTCTACAAGTTAAGTAGAAGTCAAACTAATTTTTTTAAATGGACAATTTGAACACTTTACAAAATAAGATATGTGAATGATCAGTAAACACATGAAGAAGTGTTAATACCATTAGTCACCAGGGAAATGCAAATTAAAACCATTATGAGATACTACAATTGACCCTTGAACAACGCAGGAATTGGGGACCTGACCTCCCCCCCTTTTAGAAAATCCGAGTATAACTTGATTCGCCCCAAAACTTAACTGCACTTGATTGTTCTTTGGTGTCCAAGAGGGATTGCTTTCAGGACCACTCCCTGCCAAGGATACCAAAATCCATGGATGCTCAAGTCTCCTATATAAAATGGCATAGGTCAATAGATACAGTCGGCCCTTTGCATATTCGTACCTCCAACCTCAGGCTGAAAAAAGTGCAGGCCAGAAAGAGAGCGAGAGAGAGAGAGAGAGAGAGAGAGAGAGAGAGAGAGAGAGAGGAGAGAGAGACATCTACAAAAAGAGTTATGCAAAAATGTTCATAGGAGTTTCCTTCATAATAGCCTAAAACTCGAAACAACCCAGGAGTCCATCAGTCAGAGAATAGATTTTTTTTTAAAAACTATCATAAATTCATACAATGTAATCCTATTAGGCAATAAAAATGAACAAGCTAACAAACAAGCAACCATTTAGATAAATCTTAACATTATGACATATTTGTCAAAACTAAGTGAGTGTACACTTAGTATTTGTATTTTTATTGTATGTAAATTGTGCAGCAAAAGAAAAACCTATAAACAAATATTGAACTCTAATGACATGCATGCTAAAGCACTTAGGGGGAGGTATAATTGATGTCTGATTTACTTTGAAAAGCACTAACAATATGATGGATTAATGGATAGGTAGATGGATAGATAAATGATAAAGCAAGCATAGTGAAAATTTAGTGATACATTTTAAGTGGTAATTATACAGGTGTTCATTATAAAATTCAACTTTGATATATGTTTGAAATTTGGAGGGTAAAATAAGTAAACAAAGAAACAAATACATAATTACAGAAAACTTAAGAGGTAGGTTAAAAGTCAGACTAGACCCAGTGAAAGAATTATTGTGAACTGGAATATACATTTGAAGCAATTACACATAATGGAGCAGAGAGAGACACGAAAATGTAAAATATGGAGGAGAAGTTAAGACACATGAAGGATATAATGAGATGATCTAATATAGTACTAGTCAAAGTACTAGTCTGTGACAAGATCAGGAACTTGTGCCAGAATGTAAATCAGTAAATTTCAATTCATCGAAAAAGTCTTATTGTGAAGAAGAAGAAAAAAAGTAAGCTACTAAGCTGTGGGCTCAATGTGATCTCAGCTGGATGTGGTCAGTATCTCTAAAGTAAAAGGGTGCTTGCTGCCTTATTAAAGAGGAGAGGCTTCAAAGTCAAGCCTCAGATTTTGTCACAGATGAAAATTCCATTCACTAACAAAATGTTTTTATAAAATTTCATTGGTTGCTGGACAAATTCTTATATTGAGCTTCTTAGGCTAAGGGTTCTGAATAATATAGGAAACCACATGGAGCTTTAAAAGTATGAGAAAAAAGATGCTCTTCTGGAACCCCCAACTTTCCACATCAGATTGACTTAATTTAGAAGGTTTTAAGGACACTGAAGCACTGCTCATGACCAGTTTGGATGTGTGAGGAAGCAAATTGGGGGATTTTATTAAGTACTATGGTGCGAATGTGCCCTCCTAGATGCATGCATTAGGAAACTGGTGGTACTAGAAGGTGGGGCTTTTGGAAGGTGATTAGGTCATGATGGCAGAGCCTTCACGAATGAGATTAATGT
This sequence comes from Hipposideros armiger, assembly GCF_001890085.2. Classification (NCBI taxonomy): domain Eukaryota; kingdom Metazoa; phylum Chordata; class Mammalia; order Chiroptera; family Hipposideridae; genus Hipposideros; species Hipposideros armiger. Next base: position 1,532,953 of record NW_017731606.1, read on the forward strand.
CGTTTTAAAACAGAGTCAACTAGCTCCCTAACCCCTTCTGCCATGTAAGGATACAATGAGAAGTCTGCAGCCCCGAAGGGAACCCTCATTGGACCACGCTGGCACCCTGATTCTGGGCTTGCAACCTCCAGAACTATGAGAAATACAGCTCTATTTTTTATAAACCACATGGCAGCCTGGAACAGACTAACACATTAAGATTACATTAATCGGTGAAGTACAGCTTGCTTAATGAGGGCATGTGTTTTACTCCTTTTTTCTCTATTCTTCCTCTACACATTTACTGATTTCTACTGTGCACTAGTTTCTGTACTAGGTACTAAGAACTGGACATATTGAGATACTAAGATATTATCCTGGTTCTTAAGGAGTTCACAGTCTTGAAGGAAAAATTCACAGGTGAACCAGTGTTTTTAATGTAGTGGGATGTGCACTCATAGAGATGCATGAAAATTACTATGAATCCTATTATGGGGTTACTGGATTTCGAGTGGGCAAGAGATGGTCACAAAAGGCATTTGTCAGATGAGGATTCTGAAGGACAGTATTCCAGGTAGAGGATTTGCCAATAGAAAAAAAGAAATATGTACAGGGTGTGTGTTTTTTAAAATTGAAGAATATTTCCATGTAGTTGAGTGTAGTGTAGAAAGGTAGTGGGAGATGAGACGAGAGAAGTAAATGGAGTAACTTCTGGTTAACGTGAAAAGATTGAATATTTACATTTAACCTCCACTACTACCCCAAACCCCACTAAAACAAAAGTAAAGAATTTTTAAAAATACATAAACTCACAGGCAAAATGAGAGGATACAACAACATTTTGGAAACTAGAATACTAATGGATAAGTGACTTTTCTTAGCTGACCCAAGAAAGCCTTCTCCAACTGACAATTGTTAAAAGCCTTGAAGCAGCCCAATTTGCAGAATGGCAAAAAGCTCAGTAATTAAATACATCAAGTTATCTCTGAAAGCTGGAGGTTATAGGGCTAAAACATTAAAAAGAGGATTTGTTGAAAGTCTCCTTAAGATGCAATTGGATTCCCCTCCCAGATCCTTCCCCAATTCTGTGTAAACAGCCAGCTGCCTCTCCGTTACCCAGCCTGACAAAAGATTAGAGGTTTGTTTGTGTATTTATTTTTAAAAGAGAGAGGACATCACTAGCCTGGGAGACACTAGGTCTGGCTGAGAGAAATTCTGTTTCGTTGCAAGCAAGGAGGTTAAGGGAATGCCAAATATTGAGCATATCAGTCAACTTTCCCTTCAGCTCTCAGAACTCTGGCAGCCTGCCCACAAGGCAGGACATTGGAGGACAGTTCTCTGAGAAATGTGACTAGCCAAAAAGAAAGAGATTTTACTCAAGATCCTGAGGTTAGGAGTGTCTCAACAGAAGAGCTCAGCTAGGTCATGCTGTAATGAAGCTCACAGTCTACCAGCATCACCACATACACATTCTTTTTGTTTTGTCATCATCCTTCAGTTTACTTGTGGAGGATGACCTAAGCAGAAGGGGCCATTGAACAGTCAGTTCATCCTTCCTACCATTGTTCCGCAACTCTGCTTTGATTTCCCACTCCCCCTTGTAAAAGAGCCACCTAGTCAGCATCCATAATTGTCCTGTCCTTTTCCTACTTGGGTACCCATATCACTCTGACTGCGTCACACAACCTCAGCCTTTTAAAAGGCTCTGGAGCTGGTTCAGATACAATCATTACTACCCTGAAACTAAGCTCAGAGAAATTAAGTAATTTTCCCAAATTACACAGCTTGTAAATTGAAGAGGTGAGTTCTAAATCTAGTTTGTGTTTTGTTTTGTTTACTCTATGACTTGAACTCACTGGTACTGCGTTCTTCAAAAATTGTGGCAATAGATGTTCTATAATTAAATTTAAGTTTAGATCAGAAACCTGTATTCTGGAAAGTTGAGGATCTTTATAATTTAAAATAACCATTGTTACTGAAAAGCTCCCACCTTAACTGAATGAAAACAGAACTTTGTATTCATCATTTTATATCCACTATCCAGCACAGCAACTGACATATAGAAAGTATTCAGATATTGTCTGAATACATGAATGATTAAATAATTCCGTGGAAGCAGTAATTATTGAAATAAAAGTCTACTTTTATAGGTTACTTAGCAAGGAACTAACTTGGTTATCAACAGCTTTGAGTTTTAGATTTAGGAGAAAATTCATGAAGTTAGCTATTCTAACAGCTGTAACATTAAGGCCAAATCTTTGGTTACCATCACTCAACCAAGACCATTGATGCAAACTCATTGATAAAGCTAGTGGAAACTTTTCAGCTCCTGTCTTATTCGACATATGGTAGCATTTGATGATGGCCACTGCCACCTCTTTGCAAAACCCACTTTCCTTACCTTTGATGATACCATTTCTCCTGGTTTTCTACTTCTTTTTAATTTCTTCTTGAGTCTCTTTGGTAGGGCTTCTCCTCCCTCATCCTGCAAAGGGTAATGTTCACTTGAATCTGTAGATTAATATTTAGATCTCCCAACCTAAATTCTTCCTAGGTAATCTTATTCATCCCCATTACCATCTTTACTTATGCCTTCCAAATCTGTATCTCAAGCCCAAATCTACCTCCCCTGTTCTAGAACTGAATATCCTGTGGTTACTGTCCATCTTTACTTGAATGTCACAAAGCTATTTAGATGTTATGTTTTAAACTAAAATAATCATCTTTTACCCTCATTTATAGCCATCGCCCACAAACTCTTACTCCTGAGTTTTCTAGTTCAAATGGCACCAGTAAGCCAAAAACATGGAATTAGTCTCTTTTCGCTTAGCCTTATCCTCATGTCTGATCAGCTGCTGAGTCCTATAGATTCTGCTTCCTAATGTTTCTCAACTCCATCTACTTTTCTCTATCCATAAATTCCACTCTCCTGATTTAAGTCATCAACATTTCTTACCTCTGTTACTGCACCAACATCTTACCTGGCCTCCCTACCTTTATCCTGACCCATCCCTCTACTATGTCTGTTTCCTTGCTTTACCAAAATGATATTTGTACAATTCACGTTGGAACTTGTCACTTCCCAACTTAAAATCCTTTCCCTTTGCCCTCCGAGTAAATTCTGATCATATCTTGGGCCCTTCCTACCTCCTCAGCTTCGTTATTCACTGCTGTTAATCTCCCAGCTGTTGCACATTTTATTGCCTTAGTTTGGACACTATTTTTTTCAACTCCCATTCCCTTAATTGTCCCTTTCACCTAGCTAACTCCTACTTATCCTTTAATCTCAGTTTAGATATCACTTCTTCCTGGAAGCTTTCCTCATTCCATCAACTATGGGTTGGTAGCCATTTCTGTGTGCTTCCACTGTATCTTGTACTGCCCCATCCTATCCACTGTGACCCTGCAATAGCGCTTATCACATATAATGAAATTGCCTATTAACTTATCTATATTCCCTATTGTGCCTGGCATGTAGTCTGTCAATAAAACATTTGATGAATGAGTAAACAAATAACTGAATGTAATATAAGCAGCTGCTTGCCTCAGCAGACTCCATCCCTATACAGGCCAGTAGATTTTACCCTTTCTTGGCTATAATCCAACCCTCAACTAGAGCCAGCCTCTGTTCACTTTTGCGTCTCCGTGCACAGGAATATCTAAGATAATATAGATGGATAGTTTGATAGTTCATGACCCTTGCTTGAAAGTAAAACTTAAAGTTCACATATAGCTGGTCTATACGGTCCAAATAGACAGTACTGTCACTGATACGAGCAAGTGTTCATACCTACTGCATTAGAAACACCAGGGATGAAGCTTAAGCATTTGTTGTTTTTTCAAGTTCCACAGGTAAATTTGGTATGTAGCTAGATTTGAAAAATCAGTGCCCTATTATCTGGTGTAGCCATTTTCAAACTTTTCTTAAATTTTTTAAAATGTACATTTCTGGGTCCTATCATCAGAATCTCTGATTTGGTAAGTCTGGAAAGGGGTAGATTGGAGTTAACATGTAAAATTTTCAACAATGAAATGGACAGCTTTATAGATACGCAATCCCCATTGCATAGAGCAGGGGTTGGCAAACTTTTGAGATGGAAGAGCCACCAGGGTGTCAGTGAACTGCGGCTCTTTGGGTACGTACATGTATCTCTGAAGTAAAATTAAAAATGAAAATAAAACTATCATAGTTTCCTTTATAAAATTTTTAAAGGATATTATTCACATAATGGTGATTATGTAAAAATATATTTATAGCTCTCGAATTTTTAAATTGTTTTGGGGTACAGGATTGGCTCTTCCTGGGGTCGGCAAACGTTTGAGGCAGAACATACCCAAAGAGCTGCATGTGGCTTGTGAGCCACAGTTTACCAACCCCTGGCACAGAGTATTCCATCAAATACTCATTTTTCAGGAAAGCTGAAACAGGATTCTTTCATTGTTGGGGAGGTGGACTAGATGCCCCCAAGGTCCATCATCTCAGGATTCTTTTTTTCATCCTTGCTCACCAGGACCAATCCTGGCCCCCCTCGGTTTATAACACACCATCATTGGTCCATGCAAGGCCTCTTTCTTGTTTGGTTGGTGTTTTTTTTAAGATTTTTATTGGGGAATTGGGGGGATGGGAACAGTGCTGGGGAATTGGGGGAAGGGGAACAGACAAGTTGCTGTCGTTTTTGTTCTTCAGTCTAGCTGTGGAGGACGTTGCTTCACTGGCCCAAGTTGGCACCATCATTGCGCTCTTCCCGGGCGAGGCAGATCAGTCGCCGGCTTCTGTACAGCCGCTCACTGCGGCTGCTGGCCACTCACGCTGGCTGCTGGCTACATACGGTAGCCCATGGCAACCCACTGCCACAGGGGCTGCAGCCTACGCTGTCGCTGGCGACTCACGGCAGCCCAGCTCCAGGTTGAGCTGTTGTTCAGCATCTTAGCTGTGGAGGGCAGTATCACTGGCCCTCATATGTGGGATCCGAACCGGGGCCCTCTGGCGTCCCAAGCCAATTCTTAACCATCGCGCCACTCAGCCGGCCCTCTTGTTTGTTTGTTTATTTTTATCACCGTTATGCTGTCAATCTCTCCCAATAATTTTAATGTGTGTTATATATTATTTTTATGCAAATATTCTTGAAAAATGCATATTATTTAGTGCACATATATTTTTAATTTATGTAAATGGTATGTTATATATCTGTGTTTCTTTTGTCAATCAGCATTATGTTTTTGATATCATTTTATGAGGCTAGTGTAAATCTGATTCCAAACCAAATAAATATATTAGAAGGAAAGAAAAAAAATAGTCCCATTTTTTATATCAATGTAAATGCAGAACTCCTAAATAAAATATTGGCTAATTGATTCCAGTAGTGCATTAAAAAAATAAAATGTTGCAATATAGTGGAATTGATCCCAGAATTTTTTTTTTTAAGTGTAAGTCACCACATTAATAGATTAAAGGAGAAAAATGTATGGTTATCTTAATCAGTGCAGAGAAGGAATTTAATAAAGTTCAGTGTGTATTCATGACAATTCTTAGCAGACTGTTTTTAGAGTAAAGTTCCCATTAAGATTAATTAGAGCAAGATAAAGAAACTGTTATCACTACTCTTAACAATGTTGTGAAATCATTATGTTTTACACCTAAAACTAATACAATGTTGTCTGTCAATTATATCTCAATTAAAAAAATAATATAAGAGGGGGGAAGAAATGAGATCTAAGGATTAGAAGAGAAAGACAAAGCTGTCATTTTCAGATGATATGATCTTCTGCCCAGAAAAAGTACCACATTAAACAAATTACTTTAACTATTAAGATGTTTATGATAAGTTGCTGAATATAAGATCAATTTACAAAAATCAATAGCATTTTTTTACCAGCAAGAACCAACTAAAAAGTAAATTTTAAAAAGTCCTCCCTCTCCTCCCCTCCCCTGCCCGCCTTCCTCTCTCTCCTCCCTTCCTTCCTTCCTTCCTTCCCCCCACTAAGCACCACAAGGCACCAGGCAGAGTCCAGGCCCCATACTTACAAACACAAAGTCCCGGAGAGGTGGTATCGGTGGCTCAGTAGAATCAGAATACTCTTTATATTCAGAAGACTGAGCAAATAACTAAATATATTGAGGATAATGGTAGCCAGATTTTTCATTGATAGAAAATAAGGTACAAATATGGAAAAGGAGAAAGCTAGAATAAATCCTATGATTTTGAATAAATTAGAGCTAATGATATGAACTCATGGTTTTCAACATATGTATAGATAGATACTGAAATAAATATAAGTGGAAATGTGTATATATGTGTGGGGGTGGAGTGGTAGATACAAAGGGTGCCAAAAAAATGTATACACATTTTAAGAAAGGAAAAAAACTGTATTAAAATTGTAATACTCAATGTATACCAATAACAAAAGATTACTAAAAGTCACGTTTGACTTCTGCAATTATAAGAGGTGCTCAAAGTGGTTACCATCAGCATCCAGACACTTCTGATTACGGCAAACTACTGCTTGAGCAGCATTGACCAAAGTGTCCACTTGTATACATTTTTTTGGCATCCCTGGGTGGGTGTGTGTGTGTGGGTGGGTGTGTGTATCCTAGTTCTATTTATTGAGAGGGCCTGGCAACAGAGACACCCCAGTAATAATGAGCACACCTAGTATCCAAATATTGGTTACTAAATACCAGTACTCACTAAAAGGAAGAAATGGCTCTTTGCAGAAATAGCTAGGGCCAGGAAAAATATAAGAAAGGTTTGGAGTATCTTTATATTCCAAAAAGTATGGAAGTGCTCAAAGAACGAGTGAACTTTAGTTGGATTGTTTTTATTGTGCTAAAATATACATAACATAAAATTTACCATTTTAACTATTTTTAAGTGTACAGGTCAGCAACATTAAGTATATTCACATTGTTATGCAACTGTCACCACCATCCATTACCAGAACTTTTTCCATCTTTTCAAACTGAAACCTTGTACCAATTAAACACTAATTCCCATTTCTCACCACACCACCAGCCCCTCACAGCCACCGTTACACTTTCTGTCTCTTTGAATTTGACTACTCTAAGTATATATACTTAGATATATAAGTATATATCCGCATATAAGTGGAATCATACAGTATTTGTATTTTCTGTGACTGACTTATTTCACTCAGCATAATGTCGTCAAGGTTCATCCATGTTGTAGTATGTATCAGAATTTTCTTCCCTTTTAGGGCTAAATGACATGCCCTTGTCAGTATATACCACATTTTGCTTATCTACTCAGCTGTTGATGGACACTTTCAATTGCGTCTACCTTTTGGCTGTTGTAAATAATACTGCAATGAACTTGAGTGCAATGAACTTTCAGTTTTTTTGAGTATCTACCCAGAAGTAGAATTGCTGGGACATATGGTAATTCTCTTTTAATTTTTTTGAGGAATTGCCATACTGTTTTCCACAATGGCTGTACCATTTTACATTCCCACTAGCAGTGCACAAGGGTTCCCGTTTCTCCACGTCCTTGCCAATATTTGTTTTCTGTCCTTTTGATAATAACAGTCATTCTAAGGGCATGAGGTGGTATCTCATTGTGAATTTGATTTGCATTTTCCTATTGATGATCATGGTGCTTATTGGCCATTTGTACATCTTCCTTGCAAAAATGTCTAAGTCCTTTGCCCATTTTTTAATCAATCTAGTTGGAATTTTTGAGGAACTTGATAATATCCTTGTAAAATTTATATGAAAGAACATAAAGAACAAGAAAGAGGAGTCTTTCACTTATCGGATTTCAAGACATACTTTGAAATCATAATAATAAAACCAGTGTAGTATTAGAACACAAACAGACTGATAAACCAGTGAAATAGAATAGAGTGCACAGAAACTGATTCTTCTTTATTGGAACTTAATAGGTGTCACAAATGAATGTGAAAAGGAGAGTTTGTTTAGTAAATGGTATTGGGAAAAATCAGGTCATTGTATGAAGAGAAAGAAAGCATTTCTAGATAGAAGCAAGTATAAAGATGTTCTTCAGAGAGATGAAACACCTCACTGTAAAGATAAAACTCCAAATTTAATAGAAGAAATGAAGCTCATATCTTTGTGACCTAAAAGCAGGGAAGAAGTTCTTTAAAGTTCAAAACATAAATGTAACTAACAATACAAAGAAAAAAAAACAGGTGGATCTCTTAAGTTATTAAGACTTTTTAATCATTGAGGGACAACATGGATAAAGTTACTATACAGATATTAATAGACCAAAAATCTTGTTTGTTTTACTGTCCAAAATGAACAAAGAAATATCTAGAATATACAAAGAATTTCTGCAAATTGGAAAATAAAACAGCAACCCAAATGGAAAAAATGCAAAAAAGATGTAAACAGGTTCTTTGTAAAAGAGAGAATTCAAAAGCTCTAAGGATATGCAAATTAAAACAATAACTCTAATGCTCTTACTCAGACTGGCAAAAATTAGAAGGAATAGTGCAAAGTATTGGTATAAAACTTTATACCTTTGCACCAATAATAATAGTGCAAAGTATATGGCAATATAAGAATCCTCATGTACTGCTAGTGAGAGCAGAGATGGGTACAGTCATTTTGAAGAGCAATCAGATCAGATGGTACCTAGTCAGAAGGAGAATTTACATACCCCATGACCTGCAGTAGTCCTGGATAAATGAGAGGGAGGGAGGAAAGGAAGGGGGCGGGGGAAGAGAGAGAGAGATCTTGCACAAGACCATAAAGGGCTTGTACCTGGTTACTCTCTTATTTGTGATGACAGGAAGGAGATTGGGGCAATCCTAGTGTTTGTCACTAGATAAAATTTGGTGGATGTGCACCATGGAATACTACACAGCAGCTTTTTGTGTTTTTGTTTTTATGTGCTAAATGTATACATAGCAACATATATGGATATTAAAGGAATTATTTGTAATCCTGTGTAATAAAGTACAATGTTTACATTTACCCTTGCCTAGTACATGAATTAAAATACAGAATTTGTCTGTACATCTGTAATTTTTGTTATTTGTAGGTTATGTAGTCTATATATTTTCCTGTTTTAAAGAGGGGGAGAGCAAGGACAAAGTGGAACCCCTGTGTATCTATCACTGCCTTTAAGCCTTCAACTTTGATGATTTCATTGACTTACAAAAAAAGAAGTTAATTCCCTTCACTACAGAGCTGTACCCACACTAGCTCAGGATTCAAAGAAGCTGAAAGAGAAAATTCCGGAGCTGGCCGAGCTGCAGGCCTGCCTAACAGGATGAGCCAGCACATAGTGACAGTGTGCAGCACCTAACCCTACACTGACATCCGAGCATAAGCATGGGAACTGCTTCCACCTTCCCAATCTCTGGTAATTGGAACTGAAAACCACACAGAGAAGGGAATTCTGGGGAACGTAGTTCCAGCTTAGCTAAACTGACACAGGACAAAGTCACCACCCTCTTCCCAGTCTATACCCTAATCTAACACGACCCTGTGAGGCTGTGAACTCAGTTTGTCTTGCAAGTCAGTCACCTACAGGATTAGAATTTGTTATGATATTTAAACATCTCAACCCTGCAGCTACAGGATCTTATTTGATTTATCTTTTAGAGCAATCATAGAAACTTTCTGGTCCCTTACTTGAACCTTGTGATAGAAATTTAACACCCTGAGCTTATTATGATCTTTCTCCAATTTTTCTAATACACTCTGAAACAATGGACTAGCCTCATTGTTCCCCTTATTTGAACTAAAATATTTATGGCAACAATTACTTGATTATCTATAGATATATGATTATATATAGTTGTCTGTAGATGATAATTTAAGGAATTGTTTAGCCATTGAGTGCCATGGACTACCGGTTTCTCATTAACCACTGGCAAAAGATTTATTAAAACTTTTTTTTTTTTTAAGATTTTATTGGGGAATTGGGGAAGGAGAACAGCGCTGGGAATCGGGTAAGGGGAACAGACAAGTTGCTGTCCTTTTGTTCTTCAGTCTAGTTGTGGAGGACGTCACTTCACTGGCCCATGTTGGTATTGTGATAATTGCGCTCTTCCCGGGTGAGGCAATCACTCGCTGGACATTGGACAGCCACTCACGGTGGCTCACAGCAGCTCACGGTTGCTCACGCTGGCTGCCGGCCACTCACGGTAGCTAATGGCAGCCCACTGCAGCAGGGGCTGCAGCCTACGCCGGCGCTGGAGGGAGACCCATGGCAGCGCAGCTCCAGGTCGAGCAGTTGTTCATCATCTTAGCTGTAGAGGGCGCAGCATCACTGGCCCTCATGTGGGATCCAAACCGGGGCCCTGCTGCTCAGAGCTGGTGTCCCAAGCCAACTCTTAACCAATGCGCCACTCGGCTGGCCCAAAACTTTTTGTTTTTAATAATTATTAAGACATTTTTTTAGAACAGTATTTGGTTAACAGCAAAATTGAGGGGAAGTTATAGAGGTTTTCCATATACCCTCTGCCCCCACACATGCATAACCTCCCTCTCTATAAGCATTCCCCATCAGAGTAGTATATTTGTTACAATTAATGAGCCTACATTGACACACCATAATCACCTAATCATAGTTTATGTTTCATTCTCGGTGTTGTATATCCGTTGGGTTTAGACAAACGTATGATGAGATGTATCCATCATTATGGTATTTTACAGATTTTCACTATCTTAGAAACCCTCTTTGCTCTGCCTATTCACCTCCTCCTCAAATTATTAATGCTTTTGAATCTAATCAAATAAAGCCAATTCCAGATTTCCCCCTTAAAAGTTGCTTCTCTCCTGAAACAACTTCTGGTACAGGTCAGAGAAATCAATAAGTAGCACTCTTATTACCTGCAAGTTTATTGTATTATACTTATCTCAGTTACATCTCACTAAATGTGTAGAAAAAGACCAACAATAATTTCTAAATATTCTGGGCAATAAAATAATTGCTTTTGCAAGTGGAATTAAAAAATATTATCTTACTTAGTTATATTAGATTTCATTGGGTGTTTACCAAACATATCTCAGGGACATTTAATGGAAATTTAACAGACTGCTGACAATAAGAAATTTAACATTCTGTGTGTTGACTATTTGAGAACAATCCATGATACATAGCAGTTTGTATTTTTGGTGAGGCAAAAAGTTGAGTTGTACGTGTAATGCAAATATGTGCTAGTGAAACACCTAGTGTGTAACCCTTGCTTTACCCATTCTTCATCTCAACTTGACCTTGTTTTCAAGTAGTCATGGTGTGACTCTGACATTCTATTTGTGAAGCATATAGTATGTATGACATGTATTATTTAAAGAATAATAAAACAGTAAACACACATGTGACCAACACTCAAAGAAATAGAACATTAACATTGAATTCCACCTCAACTGCTCCCACTCTCTCGCTCCCTTAGAGCCACTCTCCTGAACTGGCTTTATTTATTCTTTTGCTTTTCCTAATGGTTTTACCCCTATATTTGTACTCTTAAAATACAATTCAGTTTAGTTTTGCCTGTTTTTACCTTAAGATAGTTGGAATCATCCTGTTTTTTCATTAATACAATACGTAGTTATTGATCAGCTGTTCATAATGCTCATCCATGTTGATACGTGTGGTGATGGTTTATTCATACTCGCTGCTATGTGAGTCTGTGCTGCCGCTGAAGGATGTTTGGACCGTTTTCATTGCGGTCAATGCAAACAGTATTGTAACTAAAAATAATGTTGTAATGACCATTCTTACACATTGATGCACTTGTGCAAGAATTTCTCTTGTATAAACACTGGAATGGAATGCTGAGTCAATAGTTTGTGCAACTTCAACTTTACTAGATTATGACAAATCATCTTCTGAAATATGTTTATAAATTTGGTCTTACAACAGTGTATGAGAGATCCTCTTACTTCACATCCTTGCCAACTTTTGCTATTAAAAAATTCTTAGTTTTTAAATTTTACCAGTCCAGTGATTGTAAAAGGGTATATCATAGCTATAATTTGCATTTCCCTGATAACTAATAAAATACAATCCTTTTTTCATGTTTATTGGCTTTCTGTTTCTGTGTAAGGAAATGCCTATTTGCTTTTACCCTTTATTCTTTTGCATTGTTTTTTCTCATTGATTTGTAGGAGCTTTTAATTTGTCCTGAACGCTAGTCCTTTCATGCTGCAGGTATCTCTTCCTAGTTTGTGGTTTTCCTTTCCTTGTCCTTTTGATATCTTTTGATGAATATAAGTATGTAATTTTAATGTAGTCAATCTCATTAATCATTTCTTTTATGGTTTGTACGTTTTTGTGTCTTGTGTAAGAAATCTTTCCCTATCATGAGGCCAAAAGAGGATAACATATCCTCTTAAAAAGTTTAATAATTTTGCTTTTCATATTTAAGTCCTTAATCTATCAGAAATTGATTTTTTGTGGATTGTATGAGTTAGAGATCCAGTTTACTTTTTTCTAAATTTATAACCAATCGCTTACAGAACGATTTATTTAATAATATATCCTTTCTCCAGTGATTTGCTATGGCCCCTTTTCATATATCGCATTTCTATAAATATGTGGGTCTGTTCAGGATTTCTTCTCTGTCGCTCTATTTGCCTAATTTCACAAAAGCATCACATAGTCTTAAAGCTTTTTACTAAATGTTAATACCTGCAAGGCAAGTCCCCATGCTACAACTTCCTAGGAAATATCTTGTGTGTTCTTTTCCGTTTGCTTTTCTATATAATTTTAGAATCACCTTATTAAATTCCATGATAAACTCTATTGGGACTTTGACTAAAATTATATTGAATGTATAGACTAATTTAGGGAAGAAGTGACATTTTTACATGTCTATCCATAAACTTGGTGTATTTCTTAATGTATATAGGCATTTAATGTCTTTTATGACATGTTCTGATTTTCTCCATGAAGATCTTGTACATCTATTGTTAGATCTCTTCCTGGTTACCCCATTTTGTTGTTGTTAATGTTGTTATTGTAAATGGCATCTTTTAAAATTATATATTCTCATTGCTTTTTTTGACATACAGAATTATAGTAAATTTATTTATTAGTACTGCAAACTTCCTTAATTCTAATAATTTGTCTACATATTCCTTTTAGTTCTTTATGTTGGCAATAATATCATCCAGTGATAATAATGTTTTTTACCTTATTTTCCAGACTTTATACATTTTTTTCCTTATTGTCTGTCAAGGATTTATAGTATAACATTAAACAGAAGTGATAGCACCCTTCTTTTAAAGTTTAATCATTCAGCTTTATATTTGCTGAAGTATTTTGCCCTGTATCAGGTTAAAAAGTCCTCTTCCATTCCTAGTTTTTATTATTAAAAGGTGTTGAATTTTTTGAAATACTTTTTCTGCAACTATCAATGATTTTCATGGGTGTTTAAACTTAATGTTAGGAATTTTTCCCATATTGAGATTAGTCTGTAATTTCTCATAATGTTCTTCACTGGCATTGGAGCAAGGTTATACTTAGTGTCAGAAAATGAAGTAGGGTGTTCTCTGTATCTCTTCTCCAAAAGAGTGCATGTTAGATGAAATAGCATGTGCCTCGAAAAAACTCACTAGTAAAGCTATCTGAGCCTAGTTTTTCTTTGCATGTATATTTTAAATTTCTAATTATAGACTATTCAGATTTTTCGTTTTCATGAATTTGTTTGGTAATTTTTTCCTAGGGATTTGTCTATTGTTGATTTCTTTTTTAAGAAGAAATTTTCTTAAAAATTGTTTTTGCCAGTTTTATTACCCTACAAATCCTTTGCCTTTGTATCTTTGTTTTCTGTTTAATTTCTGCTCTGTTTTTATTTACTTTTGCCTAGTTTTTAATTTTATTCTGTAATTTTTAACTTCTTAAGCTACAGGTTTGAGAAGTTCCTAAACTTTCTGAATTCACAGAGTCCTTAGTTGTTTCTTGGTGCCCCCTGGGCCAAAAGAAAATACCTAACAGCTTCACTAATTCACTAGGGCCAACTTAATGTGTATTATGTCCTTACTACTAAATAACCACTTGAGAAAATAATAAATTGAAAAGAAATTAATACTTTTATTATTTTTAAATAACTACAGTTGCTTACTAATGGGTTGTATGCTCCTGTTAAGTACTTCACAGTCGCTCAAACCACCTACATTTCCTATTCCACTTTGCTTTAAGCATAGTACTTGCTTTTAAACCACAGCAACCACTGAACATCATATGATGTAGTTGATAGTAATGTAGCACAATCTAATGTTGAAACTGAATTAACTCAAGCTAGGTTCAATAAACTTTTAAAGTTTTCTTCTTTTGAGTTTTTTGCTTTGTTAAATGTATTTCCTAATACGTATTTTATAGTGTGCATTACTATTGTGAATGGATTGCTTTTTCCATTTCCATTTCTAGTTTCTTTTTGCCAAAATAATTCAAAGCTATTGATTTTATATATTTATTTTATTACTATCCATTTTATCAAGTTCTCTTATGAATTTTAGTTTTCTATTAGAGTGTGGTTTCTAGGCATATGAGTACAATAGTATCAGCCCCCCAAAAGATAGTTTTATCTCTTCTTTGCCAAAGTTCTCAACGTTTACATATTTGCCAGAACCTAGGTTTTTCATAGATATTGTCTGTCTGTTTCAGGAAGTGTCCTTTGATTTCTAGGATGCTGAGAGTTTTTATCAAGGATGCTTATTGAAAGGCATAAAGCAAAACTAGAAAATGGGTCTAGTTATGGGACGGGAAGACTGAATATAATAAAATTTGGGGAGGGGGGCGGCCGAGTGGCTCAGTTGGTTAAGAGCTCGCTCAAGAGTTTGAGCTCTGAGCAACAGCGGTTCGATGCCCGGCTGGAGCTGAGCTGCCACCGCTGAGCTGCCAACAGGTGGCAGGATGGCTCAGCTTTAAAAAAAAAATTTTTTTTTGAATTGGGTAATTGGGGGAGGGGAACAGACAAGTTGCTGTCCTTTTGTTCTTCAGTCTAGTTGTGGAGGACATTGCTTCACTGGCCCATATTGGTATTGTGATCATTGCACTCTCCCCGGCGAGGCAGTTGCTTGCCAGCAGCCATTGGACGGCCACTCACGGGGGCTCACAGCAGCTCACGAAAGCTCATGCCAGCTGTTGGCTAGTCCCACTGCAGCCTATGCAATCACCGGCGACTCACAGCAGCCCAGCTCCAGGTCAAGCTGTTGGTCACTATCTTAGCTGTAGAGAGCAGTGTCACTGGCCCTCATGTAGGATCCAAACCGGGGCCCTGGTGCTCAGAGCTGGCATCCCAAGCCAACTCCTAACCAACGTGCCACTCGGCCAGCCTTGAATATAATATATTAATTCTCCCCAAGTTAACACAATGCAAGGATGGATATTGGATTATGTCAAATGCTTTTTTCCTGGTTCTATTAAGGTGGTCATATGGTTTTTTTCTCTTTAGTTTAACAGGTTGAGTTACGTTGATTTTCTGATCTACTCTCCATTATACTTGGTCATGGTATATTAACTTTTTAAACATAAATTGTGTTTAGAGTTTTTCTATGTTTATAAGGATATTAATCCATAGGTTTTTTTGTTTGTTTTTTAATATCTTTGGTTTTGGAAGCAGGATATTGATAGCCTCATAAAATGAGTTAGCAAATGTATCCTCTTATTCAATTTTCTGGTAGAGTTGGTTTAAAATTGGTATTATTTCTTCCTTAAGTATGTGGTAGAACTCACCAGTTAAGCTATCCAGCCCTGGATTTTTCTTTGTGGGAAGGTTTATAACTGTAAGCTTAGTTATTTTATAGATGTAGTATCAAGTTATCTATTTTCTTTTTTAAAAAAAAGAAAGCTTGGCAGCTTGTATCTTACAAGAATTTGTTTCATCTAAGTTGTTCAATTTATAAACACAAATTTTATAATCATGTTTCCTTATTATCCTTTTAATAGCTATAGAATCTGTAGCAATATCATTTCTCATAACAATAATACGTTGTCATCTCTTTTTTTCCTTTTTAGTCTGGCTAGAGATTATCTATTTCATTGAATTTCTCAACAAACCAGTTTTTGGTTTATAGATTTCTCTGTTGCTTTTATTCTCCATTATTGAATTCTGCTCCAATATATAGATAATATTTCCTTTCTTCTGCTTACTTCATGTATAATTGACTATTTTTCCATTTTTCTTTAAGGTAGAGATTGAGGTGATTGATTTGAGACCTTTTTTTCTAATACAGTCATTTAGTGCTAGAAATTTTTCACTAAGTATTACCTTAGCAGTAACCAACAAATTTTGTTATGATATATCTTAATTTTCATTCATTTCAAAATTCCTTCTCATTTTCCATTAATTTCTATTGATCTAATGTATGGTTTATATTGATAAGTATTCCTTGTATACTGGAAAAGAATGTGTATTCTACTGTACAAATCTTGATGGGTGTAGCATTATGAAATTGTAAGTTTGTTTCCCTACATAAGATCTTTGCTGTGGTAGTTTGTTTTAAAAAAAGAAAAAGGTAAAACTTTCCTGATTCTCAAGTCCACTCCAATTTTGAAAGTTCACCGATGTCAAAAGAAGTTTACAAGTTTCTAATAGCTACAGCAGAATTAGTATTTATTACCCCCAATATCTTTCTCCTTGTTCAGTACATAAATGAACAAGCCTCACTGTGAAAAGAAAAAAAAACAAGGAGAATAAAACACTTTTTAAATAAGTACAACTTAAGCCAGATTATAGAGAATTTGCAATAGAGACAACTCAATTTAATAACAAGGTCAGAGAGAAGAGATCCACATCTCCGTCTTTGAATCTGCCTGGCTTTGATACCCTTCAAAGTTCAGACTGATCTCTTCTCTTTTATCAATGACGAATTTCATGAAGAATGCTTTATTACATGTATCTAAACCTTGTTCTTTAGCCTGAAGAGTTTGACATTTTTTTGGTTGCCTAATATGTTTAGTGCCCTGGTTTGATATCCCCTGCCATAAATTTTCTAAATGATTTTCCAAAAATGCAATCAAGCCAAGGAAAGAGCAGTTGTGGGAAGAAAACAGAGGGAGATCATAATTTACATAACTTTGGGGCAACAAGACCCAGATATTAAGGGTATTTGCGGCCAAATGCAGCATTATTAAGATGTGGTACATGTAGTACATTTCTTGTACCAAGTACGTGAGATGTAGCTAGTCCAAACGGAGATGGGCTATAAGCATTCAATACACACTAGATTTTGTAGACTGAGAAAAATGATTGAAAAATATCTCATTAATGATTTTTATATTGATTACAAGTTGAAATTATTATATTTTAGATGTATTGGGTTAGATAAAATATATTATTACATTTAATTTTACCTGTTTTTTTTACTGTTTTAAATCATGCCACTAGTTATACCACATAGTTATACACATAATTATGCCACATAGTTATACATATGGCTCACATTATATTTCTGTCGGACATAATTGCCCTAGAATCACACTCAAACCTCAGCCCAAGACACTAGTCCTGCTTCACTTTACCTACATTCATTTTTCATTTGACCTTGGTAGTAGAAGACTGGTTTAAAAAAATAAAGAAAAAAAAACTGAGAACAACAAAGCCCTATCAGAGATTTAGCAAAGATTGCTTTTTAATAATAGAACTAGCATGAAACTCAACCCAAGCTACTAAACCCTCTGGTCTATAACTTCATGTCTGCCTCACATTTTACACTTTAATGAAATCTACTTAGCTTGGATCTTGCTGTAATATTTGACTGAACTTTAGGCAGGTGCATAGGGCAAGGAATCAGAGATGGCCTTTTAAAAGGGTGAGGAAAATCAATTAGGTACAGACACTTGGCCAGTAAGGAGGTACATTCCAAAAGGTCACTGTTATATCCCTCTTTCTGAAGTTCACAGCATGATCTCCATGTGCCAGGCGGAGCCAGGCTAGACAATGGTGAAGACCTAGAACCTGTTTGGGAGTCAAAGAGATATGTACCTTTTTATGTAGCTCATCATTCTTTAAGATTACTCAACTTTCGACAGTCTCAAAATTTCACAACCATAATAAACAATTTCCATGAAGTTCCTGTGCACTAAGAATTATGTTTGGTCAGAAATATCTTGGCTGTGTTTTCAGTGTCTCATCACCCCCTAAAGCCTGTCCGACTGTAGCAGAAATTTTTCCACTTCATTTAAATCTCCTAGGCTCTCCATTGTGGAATGCAATTCTGGCCCTATGTGTTTTGTTGTTGCTCTAATTAGGGTATGTTTCAGAGCAGGTTTTGCAGTTTGAGAAATGACTTTTCTATCAATAACGCATCAAAAAGTTGTTCGGCCAACATTTTGACCACTGCTGTGACCTCTTGAGACACTTCTCGTTAGAGATGAAGTAATGTAATTTTAAGGACACTCTTTCCTAATGTGGTCTGTCATGAGCACGTTTTGAGACTAACATTGTGTTCTGTCAGCTTCATACAACTAGTTTCTGGAATCTACTCTGTAGCCAAAGTATTTGCAGAGGATATTTTGTCTAGATAGCCACGAAAAGAGCCATTTCCTTTTTTGATGAATTCTTGAATAATTGAACCAATTGAAATCATAAATAGAATTCAAAAAGATTTAAATAATAAGAAATAAAAATAAAAGTCAATCAAAATCATTGAGTCCAAATTCTTTTCTAGATGAAGAAACTAGGGTCCAGAGAGGTGAAGTGATTTGCTCAAGATCAGAGTACCAGATGGTGACACACTGTGGGTCACAACATGGTGTTGGTGATGTTCAGTCCTGTGCTTTTTCCAATATGCACCACATGGTCCTTAAACAATAAAATAGTATTTGAGCTAGAACTCTAATAACATTTCTTCAAGTTTATGTAAAGGAAATTTTTAAATTCACTTAAATAAATATAAACTAGTTCAATATTGGTAACTTCTCTTGAGACAAAACAATGCTTTTCTTAAAATCAGTGGACCTCTTTTTTAATGCAGAATGTATATCGGTTGTCATGTTTAAGCTTTATATAGTTTTAAAACACTGCAACTAAAACCATATGTAAAATAACAGCATTAACTAATGGCATATAAGAGGAAAAAAATAGAGAAAAATGTGGAAAAAGAGAAATGAATCCAAATAACCTATTCGTCTTCCAGTCCAGTTCAAGTGTCCCTCATTAATAAAGATTTTTCTGATTGCTCTGGTGGAGTCACTCCCTCTTCTATGTTCCATTAACACCTCTTTCTATTTCTTGTGTGGCGCATTAAACATACTGATTCGCATGAGCTCTTGCGAGGCCTGCCCGCCTGTTCCACTAGCTTGTAAGTCTTTTGAAGACCAAGTAACTCCAATGGTAGGGAACCATGTACAAGTGTTCATTTTGTAGGTCCATATTTATTGGTTGAGAAAATGAAGACCTATAAGTATAATCTAAGTAAGATAAACTTTTTTTTGAAATGCTTAGATTTTGATCTGAAAAATGTGGTGCTAGTTACTTGAAGCAAATGTATAGTAATTAGAAAAACAAAATATTTCACATATTCACCTGAATCTAAAATCAAGTCAGATATAGCCCTATTTTTTCAGAATGGCTCAAGGTCATATCAGAAAGAACAATAGTGGGACACTATAAACCAGTGATTCTCAAAATTTAGCATGCAATTAGAATAACTGGAGAGCTAGTTGAAACACAGATCGCTGGTCCCCACACCCAGATTTCTGATTCAGTGGGTCTGGAGTGGAACCTGAGCATTTACATATTTAACAAGTTCTCAGGTCATACTCATGCTGCTGGTCCAGGGACCACATCTTGTGAGCTGTTATTATAGGTCAATACCATAGACTAAGAAGAGAAGAGAGGCAAACAGGAGAAGAAAAAGAAGGAAGTGGGGCATTGGGAACAGTGAGTGGAAAGGTGGTGGGGTAGACGCAGATGTGGAGCCCTGACAGAACACCAAAGCATTAGAAAGACATGGCCTCTCTCCACTTCACACTTCCCTGACTAGGGTACCACTGTCCTGACACCTGGACATTCTGAAATAATGGCACTGGGCGCCACAACCAAACTTTCTATTTACCAGCCAATCACTTTTGTTGCAGAAAATTGGCCCCCTTCTGCAGCTAGTCTTTTAAAACCAGTACTTTGAGGTGCTACTGTTCTATACAGCACTAAAATCTTAGGGAGAAAAGATAAAATCTCAAAGAACTCTTAATTAATGATGTCTCCTTTCACATATGAAAGAAGTAAAAACCTTATCACTTGAGAAGAGGAGAGTCTAATCATCTGCAGCCTAATTATAAATGTCCTTTAGGTGTATACTCTGAAATACAGACTAGGTTTTTTATTTTATTTGTTATTTTTATTATAAAGATGTAATTAACATATATTAGTTTCAGGTGTACAACATAATGATTTGATATTTGTGTCTACTACAAAATTATCATTATAAATCTAGTTAACATCCATCACCACACAATTATAAGTTTTTTTCTTGTGATAAGTTTTAAGCCCTGCTCTTTTAGCAACTTTCATGTGTACAGTACAGTATTAATAATTTTAATCACCATGCTGTACTTTATATCCCATGGCTTATTTATTTTATAACTGGAAGTTTGTACCTTTTGATCCCTTTTACCCATTCCACCCACTACCCCACCTCTGGCAACCACCAATCTGTTCTCTGTATCTATGGGTTCAACTTCTGGATTTCTTTTTTTATATTCACATATAAGTGAAACCATACAGTAGTTTTTTTCTTTGTCTGACTTATTTCACTTAGCATAAATACTCTCAAGGTCCATACATGTTGTTACAAATGGCAATATTTTTTTTTATGGCTAAATAATATTCGTGGTGTGTGTATACATACCACATGTTGTTTATCCATTCATCCATTGATGGGCATTTAGGTTGCTTCCATGTCTTGGCTATTGTAAATAATGCTGTGAATGTGGTGTGTGCAGATTTCTTTCCTGGTTAGTGTTTTCATTTCCTTTGGATGAATATCCAGAAGTGAAATTGCTGGATCATATGGAAGTTCTATTTTTAATTTCTTGAAGATCCTCCATACTGTTTTCCATTGTGGCTGTACCAGTTTACATTCTCACCAACAGTACACAAGGGTTCTCCCGTTCTCCACACCCTCATCAACATTTGTTACTTCTTGTTTTCTTGATGATAGCCATTCTAACAATGAGGTGATATCTCATTGTGGTTTTGATTTGCATTTCCCTGATGATTAGTGATGTTGAGCATCATTTCATGTACCTGTTCACCATCTGTATGTTTTCTTTGGAAAAAAGTCTATACAGATCCTCTGCCCATTTTAAAAATTAGATTGTTGGGGTTTTTGCTATTGAGTTATACAAGTTCTTTATATATTTTGGATATTAACCCCTTATTGAATATTTTATTTGCAAATATTTTCTCCCATTTGGTAGGTTGCCTTTTCATCTTGTTAATGGTTTCCTTTGCTGTGCAGAAGCCTTTTAGTTTGATCTAGTCTCACTTGTTTGTTTTCACTTTTGTTTCCTTTGCTTTTGGTGTCAAATCCAAAAAGACTGATATCAAGGAGCTTACTGCCTATGTTTTCTTCTAGGGGTTTTATGGTTTTGAGTCTTATAATCAAGTCTTTAATCCATTTTGAGTTAATTTTTGTGTATGGTGTAACATAATGGTCTAATTTCATTCTTCTGCATATGGCTTTCCAATTTTCCCGGCACCACCTACTGAAGAGATTGTCTTTTCCCCATTGTACGTGTGTGTATATTCTTTGTTCCTTCATCGTACATTAATTGATCATATATGTGTTGCTTTATTTCTGGGCTCTCTATTCTGTACCATTGATCTACATGTCTGTTGTTTACCCAGTACCATACTGTTTTGATTACTATGGCTTTGTAATATAGTTTGAAATCAGAAGTGTGATACCTCCAACTTTGTTCTTCTTTCTCAAGATTGCTTTAGCTATTTGGGGTCTTTTGTGGTTCCATACAAATTTTAAAATTGTTCTGTTTCTGTGAAAAATACTAATGAAATGTCAATAAAGATTGTATTGAATCTGTAGATGGTTTTGGATAGTATGAACATTTTTCTTCCAGTCTGTGAGCATGGAATATCATTCCATTTATTTTCTTCTTCTTCAGTTTCTTTTATCACTATGTTACAGTTTTCAGTGTACAGGTCTTTCACCTCCTTGACTATATTTATTCTAGGTATTTTATTCTTGTTTATGCAAATAGAATTGTTTTCTTAATTTCTCTTTGATAGTTTGTCATTAGTGTATAGGAATGAAACAGATTTTTTATATTAATTTTGTATCCTGCAACTTTACTGAATTTGTTGATTAGTTCCAACAGTTTTTTGGTGGAGTGTTTAGGGTTTTCTATATGTAAGATGATATAATCTGCAAATAATGACAGTTTTACCTCTTCCTCTCCAAATTGGGTGCCTTTTATTTCTTTTGTCCTTTTCTTTTTTTCTTCAATTGCCTTGGCTAGGACTTCCAATACTATGTTGAATAAAAGTGGCAAGAGTAGTATTCTTGTCTTGTTCCTGATTTTAGAGGAAAAGCTTTTAGATTTTCAACATTGATAAGATTTTAGCTGTGGACTTGTCATATATGGCTTTTCTGTATTGCAGTACATTCTCGTTATGCCCAATTTGTTGATAGTTTTTATCACGAATGGATGTTGAATTTTGTCAAATGCTTTTCTGCATCTATTGAAATGATCGTATGATTTTTTTCCTTTATTTTAAAATTTTTATTTATTATATGATTTTTATCTCATATTAATGTGATGTATCACATTGATTGAGTTGTGGATGTTGAACCATCCTTGCATGCCTGGAATTAATCCCACTTGACCTTGGTTTATAATCCTCTTAATGCTTTCTTGAATTTGGTTTGCTAGTATTTTGTTGAGGATTTTTCGTTCATGTCATCAGGGATATTGGCCTGTAATTTTCTTGTGGCATCCTTATCCAGTTTTGATATCAGGGTAATGATATCATAAAACGTGTTTGGAAGTGTTCCTTCCTCTTCTATTTTTGAAGAGTTTGAGAATGATTAGTATTTACTCTTCTTTAAATGTTTGGTAGAATTCACCAGTGAAGCCGTCTGGTCCTGAACTTTTGTTTGTTGGGAGATTTTTGATTACTGATTCTATCTCCTTCCTAGTAATTGCCCTCTTCAGATATTCTGCTTCTTCCTGACTCAGTCTTGGTAGCTTGTATGTTTCTAGGAATTTATTCATTTCTTCTAGATTGTGAAAGACAGACTAGGTCTTAAACAGATATATACTAAGGTATATGTGTGCTAATTAGTGATATGTTTTGCTCATATTGGTGCCCAGAGTATCCATAATGGGTTTTATAAACTACACTCAAAACTGATAGCTTCTCTCTATATGATAAGTTTGCCCTAGCTCTTGCCTTTCCCTCTTGTAGCCTCCGCCCCCAACTCCTGTCCAAAGCTTAGTCACCCAACTTAAAATAATTTTTTCCCTTTCCCAGCTCTGCCCATCTTTTCAAGAAAAAAAAAATCCTGATCCCTCTTCTGCTGTAAGAATTCCTCTCTTTTTTTCCAATAACCTTGCCACTTTTTTCTCATGTCCAGTATCTTTGCAGTCCCTACAGCCCTTGTTGCCTTTTCTGCAGCAGTCATACCTAGATAAATTCTTTCTATTTTGTATATTTTTGTGTTATTTAAGAAAGTTACACCCAGAAAACAAATGGATAAGGGATAACTGACTTACCAGAAAATACTTTCCTGTATTTCATCCATTGTATTTTGACTTTCAAAAAGATTTGAACCTGATCTTAACTTTCAAAAAGATTTTCATAAATAATGCTGCTGAGCAATTATAGCCTTATAATTAAAATTTTTTTCTGCCAATACCTATTTTTAACTATTTACAATGACATTTCAGAATATGGAATTAGGAGGATGTGGGGAAAGCCGAGAAGCATTCTGATTTAGACTGCAGAATTACCCCAAAGGCTCAGAAATTGGTAGGAGTAAAGAAGTTATAGCCATGGTGAAAGTCCAAACAAAGGTAGTAAGTATGATATGAAGAAAAGGGAACAGATGACAAAGTGATGAAGACAGAATTAACAGTATTTGATTAAGATTCAAGAGGGCAGTGATTATATAACTGTTTAATTTACAGCCTCCAGCACAATGCACCTAGTTCAACTAAAGGCAGTTGTTGGATAGATACATGGAAGGAAGGTCACATTGGAAGTATCAACTTGACATTTGATTGAATGTAAGGGTGTGATGTGATACAAAAGTTTCTGGCTAGGTGACTAAATCCAATCTGGTCTTTTTTAACAAGGTGGTATGAAAGAGTATTGGGCTTGAAAGCAGGGGTAGGAAGTGGAGATAATTCAGTTTAAGACATATTGAGCTTGAGGTCTTTGCAAGACATCGGATCGCAGGTGTCTAGTCAACTAGAGCTGCAGAGGGTGGTCTAGGCTGGAAATATAGATTTCAGTGGCACTTTATACCATAGAAATGGTTGAGCCAGCCTAAGGAAAGTAGGTAGTATAAAAGAGGAGATCTGAGGATGAAAAAAAAATTGAGAAATACATTTAAGGGATGGGCAGAATAATAAAAACCTGTAAAGGATATTGAAAGGGCCATTAGATATAAGAGATCTAGTAGAAAGTGGGGTCATGGAGGCAAAAGAATAAAATTAGTTTAAGAATGAAGTGACTATATAAAAAATAAAGTTAAATTATATGAATAAATATGTAATTTGTGATTAGGAAAAATATGAAGTATAGACACCAAAATGTTGCATTGGTTGTGGGATTTATCACAAGAAGTTTTTCTTTTCACTTACCTGTATTTCCTACATCTTTTTTTTTTAAGATTTTATTGGGGAATTGGGGGGAGGGAAACAGCATTGGGGAATCGGGAAAGGGGAACAGGCAGGTAGACAAATTGCTCTTTTGTTCTTCAGCCTAGTTGTGGAGGACGTCGCTTCACTGGCCCATGTTGGTATGATCATTGCACTCTTCCCAGAGAGGCAATCGGTCACTGGTCATTGGTCGGCCACTCACAGCGGCTCCCATAGTTCACACCGGCTACCAGCCGCTCACGCTGGCTGCCAGCCACTCACGTAGCTCACGGCAGCCCACTGCAGCCCCGCTGCAGCCTACGCTGTCCCTGGTGACTCACAGCAGTCCAGCTCCAGGTTGAGCTGTTGTTCACCATCTTAGCTGTAGGGGGCAGAGTCACTGGCCCTCAATGTGGGATCCGAACCGCAGCCCTGCTGCTCAGAGCTGGTGCTCCCAAGCGAGCTCTTAACCAGCTGAGCCACTCGGCCGGCCCTTTCCTACATCTTTTATGAGATGGAAGTTTGTGAGCTTTTTAAAGGAAAGTAGTTTAAAAAAAAATGAAGGAGAAGAAGAAGGAGGATGGTATGGAGGTTAAATTAAATATCTAAACATTATCCATTTGATTGGCAAGTCAGAGGTCATTGGTAATGATCTTTGACAGTGAAAATGGGGCTGGGGATTTCAGAAGACCAAAACCAATCTAGAGGGGGTTTATCTTCTGCCCAGTATCTAGCTTTATGTTGTTATTAAGAAATAAGTTCAGAACTGCACATTGTTTTGTTAGGATTTCCTGGACTGCTTTCATGTTACTATCCTGACCTTATGTAACACTTCACATTTTACTGAGTATCTTTCTTATCAGTGCTTCAGAAAGAAAAATGTATATATTTAACCACAGTGTTGATAATTCCTTGCCTGTTTATCTTTAAGGAAGGCTATATATAGTTGAGTCTCATTTTCATGTATTTCCTTCATTGTATTTTGACTTTCAAAAAGATTTGAACTTGATTTTGACTTTCAAAGAGGTTTTCATAAATAATGCTGCTGGGCAATTAAATTCTTAGAATTTAACTTTTTTCTGCCAATGTCTATTTTTATCTATTTACAATGACATTGCAGAATACTCTTCTTGAAACTAAGAGTGAGTTGGGTTTTTCTCTTTTATGTTATCATTTTTTTACAATATAAATCATGAAGAAAATTGTCTCTAGTTATTTGTGATAATTGGTTATATAAATATTTTATTATTTTATCTTTCGATATAAAGGCAGCATGATAATAACTTATGGATTTAAAATGTTTTTTAAAAGAACTATTTTTTATATAACCTGACTTATATACATGAAGTTTTTCTAATGTAGAAGGCCTTTTTGTAGGTTTTATTTATTTGTTAGCCCTTCTAAATGTGACAGATTAGCCCTTGTAAATGTGGCAGATTTATAATTCACTCTCCTTTTTCCTCACAGGAACTTAAGATATAGTCTTGGTGGGAGGGGCAGCAAAGGAAAGCAAATAAAATATACAGTATAGGAGCTCTGAAACTATGTAAACTATATAAATGATTGATTTATCTCTTCATGGTTAAGTTCACCCGCTTTTCCTTGCTTTGAAGATGGAGGAAGCAGTTTATCAATTAGAGTTGCTTTTTGAAGCACTCTCCTTGCCTTCCATGATGAAGCGTTTCCTACACATCCCCGTACCTCTCTCGCCATCCCTTCTCCACCTTTGAAAGCTCATCCTTCTTCACTTGGCCTTTAATTTTTCAAGACTTATATTCTGTTTTTTTCTTCTTCTCATTCTATACCCTCTTCAAGGATGATCTCTTCTACACCCACAACTTAAACTACCACCTATACATTGATAACTCACAAGTTTATTTCTCTATCCCCAGACCGTTTCTCTGCGCCCTATGCCCATCTATCCTACTGGCTACCTGGTATTTTATTTTCATGTCTCAAATACACTTCACCTTTAATAGTTACAAACGGAACTCATGACACCCATCTCCTCTACCCCTCAGCCCTCGAACCTGATCCCTTTACATCGTTCCCGGTCTCGGCAAATGACACCATCATTGATCTAGTTATACAAACAAACACCTCAGAGATCCTTGACAGCTTCTTCTGCCTCAACCCTAACACCAAGTTATACTGATTTTTTACCTCATACAAATCTTTTAACTCAGCCCACTTCTCTCTACCTCCATATCTAATACCCTAATCAAAGCTACCATTATTCCACTTAGACTGCTGTAGTACCCTTCTGAGCATTCATTGCACGTCTATACTTATTCTAAACCCATTCATCATCCTGGAGCCATAGCAATCTTTTCAAACTCTAGATCTGTCCCAGCCTGAGTTCCCCAGAAAAACAGAATCCAAAGCAAAGATATGTGTCCTACCACGTTATTGGGAAGTTGTTTCAGGTTGGAAACAGATTCTGAGGCAGAGTTTAGTGCAAAGGATGTTTGTTAGTATTGTTGGGGTTAACACTGTGGAAGGGAGGGAGAAGTAGAACTGGGCAGAAGGAGAGCCCAGCAATATTGTTGGCCCCGGGATAGCCTCAGCTAAACCCACACAGAGTTCCAGAGCTGGAAGTGTCCCACATTAAGCCAAAATGGTGATGAGTCATTGATGAGTCATTGAATATTGGCTGCCTCGGGAAGGGCTGTTGACAGCACTCCCAGTCATGGGGACAAGTCCTTCCTTGAAGGGGTATCTGGATAGGGCATTGCCATGTTTATCCGTTGTGCTACTTAGCTCCACTTCTTCCTACTCGTATGTATTCAGGAAAAGTTCCTCCCAAGTTCTGGTGTTCTCTGTTGCTGGGGGAAGCTTTGAAAAGGGTAAGTGGGAAAATCTTTAGCCCCTGCTACTGTAGCTCATCATAGGTTGCAAATGATACTTATCTCCCTTCTCTGCTACCCATTCATGATTCTGTTATCCTTAGCTAGCATCTCTGTCGTTTTCTGTGGCTTCCTGGCAACATGACCCAGGCCCTCATCCTAGAGGGATCTTAGCCCCTGGTCACCATCTTTCTCAGCTCAGGACTGCTGCACTGGTTCACTTTCCATCTGAATTTGGCAAGGAAGTGCCAAGAGGTACCCAGGAACTTACCCGAATGCCAAACATATTCCTCCTTGCTCCCATATGTAACATTAGCCCTACCTCACCTGACATTTAGGTTTAGTTATCTCTGCCAAGATGATAACCCTTTTCTTGTCTGCTGATCCCTGGGCATTCGGAGCCTAAAGTGCCTTAGTGATAGCTGTAGTTTACAGATTGATGAGATTCTTGTTCTGTCCTCTGGTAGAAATGTCCTTCCTTTGTTGTCTAGAACCTCTAACCTTGCAGAGCTCAGAGTTACAGCAATGGAAAGTGCAAATTCTCCAAGTGGGTCACTGGGTATGATGGTAAGCAGGGCTTATTGATTCCTGTATCTGCTAAAGAGCCCTTCCCTGCCCTGGGTCCTACTCAAAGCTGGGAGGTTTTTGTGTCACTTGGTATGAACCAGAGCAGTAGTCCCGGATGTGGAATATGCTGCCTCTATAACCCAGAGAGGCCTACAGAAGTGCTTCCTTCCTCATGGTGGGAGATATAAGATGCAATAAACTGTCCATTATTTTGAATGAGATGCCCTAGAATGCTAGAACCTCCATAAGATTTATCTCCCATCCTCTGTAGTGCATGTCTTAGCAAGGCTTCCAACATGGTAGCCACTTCTTGCTCGTCCAGCCTTATTAGTATATCATCAATGTAGTAAATCAGTATAATGTCCTATGTGATGTTCAGATGATTCAAATTTCTTCAGATTGAATTTGGTTGGGAGAGGGTTTGGTTAACATTTTCTTAAAGCAAAATTGTAAATGTTTACCATTGTCTATTTCATACGAATGCAGGCCGTCCTCTCTGATAGGGATAGAAAAGAACATATTCACCAAATCAGCAGTTGCATATAATATACTAGAAGCCATGATAGTCTGCTTTAGCAAAGACAACACATCTTTGTTATATAACTTCAATTGGAGCTATTGCAGTTCCTATAGAATATTTTCTTTTTTCTTTTCTTTTTTTTTAAGATTTTTTTTTTTATTATTGGGGAATTGAGATGGGAACAGTGCTGGGGAATTGGGGGAAAGGGAACAGACAACTTGCTGTCATTTTTGTTCTTCAGTCTAGTTGTGGAAGATGCTGCTTCACTGGCCCAAGTTGGCACCATCATTGCGCTCTTCCCGGGCGAGGCAGATCAGTCGCCGGCTTCTGGACGGCCGCTCACTGCGGCTGCTGGCCGCTCATGCTGGCTGCTGGCTACACACGGTAGCCCATGGCAACCCACTGCCACAGGGGCTGCAGCCTACGCCATCGCTGGCAACTCACAGCAGCCCAGCTCCAGGTTGAGCTATTGTTCAGCATCTTAGCTGTGGAGGGCAGTGTCACTGGCCCTCATATGTGGGATCCGAACTGGGGCCCTCTGGCGTCCCAAGCCAGCTCAGCCATCGCGCCACTCGGCCGGCCCTAGAATATTTTCATATTCCAGAATCTGTCTGCTTTCTGCAGACACCAGACTAGAGAATTAAATACAGATATATGACAGAGACCATCACTTCTGCATCCTTTAGATCCTTAAGAGTGGAACTAATTTTTACTGTCACCATCAGTAAGTCCATTTAAAATAGGGGCTAAAATTTCATACCAGATGGTGGAGAAAATGTTTGATACACTATATTTAAAAGAAGAAATTATAAAATTTTATTTTAACAGATATTTAGGTTACAGTATTTACCATGTGCTCATGGTTTTTAGAACCAAAGTATGACTCTGACTTTTGTTTTTAGGAGAGAAGAATATTTAAAATAATTTTTCTAACAAAATTGCATGGTAGCTTACTTTATGTTTGGCTTCTATAGCACTATCCTAAAGATGGGTCATTTTTGCAAAAATATTTAAAGCCTTCATTATTTTTCCCTAGAGAATCTTTTGACATCAAATCATTTTCTTTTGAAGCACTTATCATGAAATCATCCAAACTGATTATCTCTTTTTTACTTGATCTAACTTTGTTGGATTATCCTTTGTATCCTTATGATTTGATTTAAACAGTTCTTTGACATCACTGTGGTATTTTTTATGAAATCCTACATTGTATTGGCACATGCTTACCTCTATGTGATTTGATGGGATAAGTAGAGATAGAGAGAGGCTAATGTTAATTAAGAAAGTATGTTTCAGGACTGACTAATTTGATGATGATGATGATGATGATGATAGTGGTGGTGATGTATTCTTTTTGTCTTAATTCTTTAGTTCAAAATTGTGTTTGGGAGATTCATGCATGATGTTGGATATAGCTATAATTCATATTTTCACTTTCACATAGTATTCCTTTATATCAACATATCACATATTGTTCATTCTACCGAATATCTTTTTTCCTTTATCCTATTTGACACCCTTTGCAAATCAGGACTAAATTCTTTTCCTGCACTCCTGTTAAGCATATTTAAGAAGCATTGACTTGATCCTCTATATTCCTTCATTTTTTTTTTATTCCTGAAGATAGAGATGAAATAAAAATACATCACAGAAAAAGTTTTTCTTTCAGCCCTTCCTTTGCATTTTAATTTTAGCAATCACATTTAAAATTTTCAATTGCTTTTTCATAGATGTCGTATAGTTTCAAACTATCTTGAGGATATTATTTATAATTACTGGAAGACTTCTTCTTTTGCCTAAATTATGTATTTCCACAGATGCCATTTTTAGATTTCATTCCATGCCTTATTGCATTTAAGAAACGAGAGAACATAGAGGTTTAAAGCACAAGTATTGTAGTGAGAGTACCTAGTTTCGAATTCTGGCTCTGCCATTTGTGGGCATGTAATCCCAGGGAAATATTTAACCTGTGAGAAGCTCAGTTACTTCATCAACAAAATGGACATGATTATAGTATATACCTCCTAGAGATGTTGTAAAAATTAAATGAAATAATTTGTGTAAATTCACACTTAAAACATGCCTGACACTTAGTAAGCACTCAATAAATTTTAGCTATTATTACTGTATGCCAGTTGCAATGTTCTAATTTCCAGGCATATAAAATTGAAGCAGACTTGGCCCATTTTCTCAAAAACTTAAATCTAGATATTATTTGTCAAGCTCAGCTTCTATCTCAATGGGAATCATGGTACATAGTAAATAACCACAGTATTAAAAATTGTGATACATTCTCTTTGTTTGTATAAGTCTATTTAGCATTAAAATATAACCTGAGGCTAAAACTACAGCAAGAGTCATGTGTGCGCACATGCGCACTTGGCACTATACTTGGAAAGGGCAGGGAAATATAGGGGCTTGCATATGGAGGTGCCAAGAGGGAACAATGTAAATAACAAAGCAAGGCATAGACGGTATTTCTAGGGTTATGAGATGTGGTAGGAATAACTATGACATGGAAAGAAGATGATAAGTAAAGCTTGCTGCAGGAGGGTCATATGGTCAGTTGGGTGTAGAATTGGGTCCACACCATGGAAGGCTTTCAAGCCTAGAAGAATTTGGTCATTCTCCTGTAATGGTCAGAACATAGCTGACATTTTTGAGCAGGAGAGTAATATGATATAAAGAGGTATTTTTGGCTTTGTAATTTAAATTTTTGTCCCTATGTAGAAGATGCAAATATTCTCAATGTTTGGACAATTAAAAAAAAAATTTTTTTCAAGCTATGTCTAATTTAAACTCGAAAGAAAAGTAAGTTGTGTAAGACATTTGTGCAAAAGACAGTTGTGCCTTTCAATTGTTTTTTTCTTTAATGTTTAAATATATCATTTTTGAGAGATTCCAAAGTTTTATAAAATAGGAATGCTGGCCATGACAGTTCAAAGGTATGCAGATTGAAAGTACAAAGTAATTGAGGTTAGTGGGAAATTAAGATTGCAGGGCTCACTCTTCAATTGTAGCAGGAAAATTAAAGGAAAACTACATAACAAATTTCAGAATAAAAGATGTATAAGGATTCAAGTCCTTGCAAGTTTATAAATTGCCTGGTATGCCTGTAACTACATTGCTATTATGTGGCCAAAGCACCGGGGACTCCAGGATGTGTATTTATGGACTGATTCCCCCATAGATAACTGCACTGTTCCAGAATGCTGTTGCTATGTCAATAGTTGTAGAATTATTGTTTTTAAATTTTTCCATTTTTCAACCTAATTAACTTAGAATGTCTCTAACGTGATTTGCAAAGAATTTTATATTTATATTTTGCAATCAGCATTTGACTGGCGCTCAGGTTTGAGACATGCACTACAATGTGTAAACATTTTGTAAGATAATAAATAGCTCCTAAATGTTTTATGATTGCCTGTTCCCTGCTAATTGGTCATGGATTGAAATTCCCCATTGTTTAATTTTTTTTAATTTGTGGGAAATTTTTATAAATGAGTGTGTTGGACTTCATATCACAGCTGTTGTCATTTAAAGTTTGGACAGAATTGTTACAAATGAAGCCCTGCTGTGAAATCAAAGTCAAAAGGCATCTTGGCATCCCAACCATTTCCTTAGGAGAAGATTACAGCTCAAGTCTGTTGAACTTTATTGCCTTGGGCCTCATGACAGTCTTCAGAAACATGCAAGGCATTTCTGTTAAAGAAACTCAGATGTGCTAGGACACAGGGGATGACATTCTTGTACATAGCAGTGTCCTGAGCAAGGGGGTGAGGACTAAGTCAGGCAGAAAAAGATGATTCACACTTTTGCTGTGTTCTGGGATTATTTTATAAAATCCATTGAGATGATAGAGAACAGGAACCAAATAGGAAAAAGGTGTGGTGTTTTCCTACATGGCCTAACTGGACAATTTTTTCCAGCTTTATTGAGGGAAGTATAATTGACAAATAAAATTGTAATATATTTAAAGTGAACAACATGATGATTTGCTATAGTATATGCATTGTGAAAGGATTCTGAAAATCAAGTTAATTAATGTATCCTTCACCTCACATATTCACTTATTTACTTTTTTTTTTTTTTGGTGAGAATATTTAAGTTCTTTTCTCTTGGCAAATTTCAGTTACACAATACAATTTTATTAACTGTAGTCACAATGTTATACATTAGATCCTCAGATCTTGTTCATCTAATTGAACTTCTCCCCATTTCCCCCATGTCCCAGCCCTTGGCAACCACCATTCTACTCTGTATTTCTGAGTTTGACTTTTTTTTTTAATTAAAGTTTATTGGGGTGACAATTGTTAGCAAAGTTACGTAGATTTCAGGTGTCCAATTCTGCAATACATCATCTGTATATCACATTGTGTGTTTACCACCCAGAGTCAGTTCTCCTTCCATCACCATATATTTGATCCCCTTTACCCTCATCTACCACTCCTTACCACTAAACTTTTGTCTCTGTCTTTGAGTTTTGTTTCTTCATTTGTTTTTATTGTTCTTTTGTTGTTTTCAGTTTTATGTACCACATATCAGTTAAATCATATGGTTCTCAACTTTTTCTATCAGACTTATTTCACTTAGCATAATCTCAAGATCCATCCATGTTGTTGCAAATGGCACTGTTTCATCTTTTTTTAATGGGAGAATAGTATTCCTGACTTCAGCTTGTACTACAGGGCAACAATAATCAAAACAGTATGGAATTGGCAGAAAAAAAGACACACAGACCAATGGAATAGAATTGAGAATCCAGAAATAAACCCACATAAATATGGATAGATAATTTTCAGCAAAGAAGCCAAAAACATACAATGGAGAAAAGACAGCCTCTTCAATAAATGGTGCTGGGAGAATTGGAAAGCCACGTGCAAAAGAATGAAACTAGACTGCTATCCGTCACCATGTACCAGATTTTTTTTTGTATTCTACTTATAGATGATACCATGAAATATATGTCTTTCTCTATCTGGCTTATTTCACTTACCGTAATGCACTCTAGAGTCATTCATGTCATTGCAAATGGCAAGATTTCATTCCTTTCTAAGGCTGAATAATATTCCAGTGTATATTTAAACCACATTTTCTTTATCATTCATTCATTGGTGGCTGGTTAGGTTGTTTCCATACCTTGGCTATTGTGACAATGCTGCAATGAACACGGGAGTACAGATAATCACTTCAAGATAATGATTTTATTTCCTTTGGATATATACCCAGATTACTGGCTCGTATGATAGTTCTGTTTTTAATCTCATGAGGAACCTCCATATTGTTTTCCATAGCGGCTGTACCAGTTTACATTCCCACCAGTAGTGTACACATGCTCACTTTTCCCTACATCCTCACCAGCACTTATAATTCTTTGTCTTTTTCATAATAGACATTCTGACAGGTATGGGGTGATATCATTGTGGTTTTGATTTGCATTTCCCTGATGATTAATGATGTTGAGCACCTTTGCATATACCCATTGGCCATTTGTATGTCTTCTTTTGAAACATGTCTTTTTAGTTCCTTTGCCCATTTTTAAATTGGGTTATTTGGGATTTTTGCTATTGAGTTGTATGAGTTCCTCGAATATTTTCTATATTAATTCCTTCCTGGATAAGTAGTTTACAAATATTTTCTCCCATTCAGTAGGTTGCCTTTTTATTTTATTGATGGCTTTCTTTGCTGTGCAGAAGCATTTTAGTTTGGATCATACAGTATTTGTCTGGCTTATTTCACTTAGCAAGATTCATCCATATTGTAGCATGTGTCAGAATTTCCTTCCTTTTTAAGGCTATAATATTCCGTTTGTGTGCACGTGTCTGTGTGTGTGTGTGTGTGTGTGTGTGTGTGTGTGCGCGCGTGCGTGCACGCATGTGCACGCACACAGGCACACACACACATTTTGTTTATTCATCTGTTGGGTTCCTTTCACCTTTTGGCTATTCTGAATAATGCTACCATGAACATGAATGTATAAATATCTGTTCAAGTCACTGTTACTTTGGGTACATACCCACAAGTAGGATTGCTGGATCATATGGTACTTCTATATTTCAATTTTGAGGAACTGTCATACTGTTTTACTAGCAGCCACACCATTTTACATTCCCATTGAGATTTCCTGACTATCCCAATAATATTCCATCCAATAGGTTTTAGCATCAGTGATATTTCTTGCCTGCTCAATAACAAAATACCCTTTGTATATAACACTAAGAGAGAAGAAATATTTCAAATCAATTATAAGATGCATCCCTGTCTCAAAGAAGTTAAAATGTGAAAAATGTGTATTTTAGACTCAATAAAATACAGTAGCTAAATATACTAAAACCACATCCAAAATTTTTTTGTATAAATTACACACTTAGTCACAGTCTTTGTAAGGCAGGTAAGTAAAGGTAGCTGCTCACCAATAGTGTATGAAAATATCTTTCTCAAATGTATTTTTATCTCATTTCTAAAAGAATGTGCTTCAGGGACTTAGCCTTAATACTAAGCCTTAGTGACAATTTGGAATTAAAGTAATAACCCCATAAGACAGTAAACAATGTATCCCAGATATTTGTTTCCATATATTTGTGATTTCTGATAAATGTCCTAATACTCAGTTTTCTTTGTTTCATTTAAGGATTGTTCAAGTTTAGAAGAATATAACATTGCTGCAGCACTGCTGCCTTTGACCAGTGCTTTCTATAGGGTAAGTTTCATTGATCAATACATAACCTCATTATGATTTGTATAAATGTGTTCAGTATTCAGAACATGAATCCTGTCCCCTCGGGATATCTAAGATATATCTGTGGTTATATTTATTATAACATTTATTGCATACTATGTATAGAAAATTTAATCTATAATACTAAATCATCACTTAAGGTAGAACCACACCCTGTTTTATTTTTCTTTATAGCACTTTATAACAACCGAAATTATGTTATATATTGATTTGTTTATATTCGACTATTTTCCCCCACTACAGAAAGTAAATTCCATGAGGTTGGGATGTTATCTGTCTTATTCAATACTGTATCCTAATGCCAATCAGTAAATATTTGTTGAATGAATGAATGAACAAATGAACAAACTAAATAAATAAAAGGGGGTTAAAAAAATAGAGTTTAACTTCAATGTCAATTTCTATCAACCTTCTGAGAATGTTCTGGAATATTTAGTGACTCTCTTAATTCTTGTCATTTATTACATTTCTCCTATCCATGCCTTTGCATAAAGAGATCAGTTTTATAGCAAACAAATTCAGCAAATTATTCTTATTCTCTCTTTTCCTATGAAGGACTTGTAAGAAGTTAAATAGCCACACTCTGAACAGTACATTTAATGCATCCTTCTGAGATATGCAGTAGGAAATAATAAACCTGTGGCAGCTAGCCAACTCCCTGTTAAGCCATACGCAGTTAGCTTCAGGAGGCCTAGGACTTCAAGAAGATAGAATGGAAGGACTTCTGGCTTAAGCTGCTCCCTGTTTTCATGGGCTCTAAGCCAGGAGAGCTTCTTAAATATCCCCAGATCTGTTTTAGTAGAGAACTAGGCACCAGATACAGTGCCTCATGTAGAGTCCTAGCCATGAAATGATCATGCCCTCAGATGCTAGCAATAGTCGTATTCTTTCTGTTCTGCCTGTCTTTTTTTGTTTTATCCACCATTCTAACTGGTGCCGCCTAGCTACTTTCCTAGTAGCTAGTAGGCACTCAATAAATATTTATTGATAAGACCAGTTTTTTAAAAAACTTTATTTCAAATAGTCTGTCCATAGCCTCAGAGTTAAAGGTCTTATCCAAAGTTCTCCCCAGTCAGGAGCACTTTCTCTGAACTTAACTGTCAGACCTTGCATATTTCCCAGAATTCTCTTCCCTCTATGGTTCTGGGTTAGGGATGGCCACAAGAGAAATGTGTCTAAGATTTGGAAAGGAAAAATGAAGCAGTAGCCCTTATAATCTGAAGGTCAGTATAGGATGGCAGGTACGCTGTAGGTGATATACTCATACTTTGTCATTGATGTGCTGGTTCATCTTGTTGATGTTGAAAAGGAACTGAGCTCACAATTCCTCCTGGATAATATTATTATGTAGAAGTAAATAAGAAAAAACATAGGTAAAATAAGAATTGACAGTAGAAACTCAATTGTTCAAGTGACACAAGTCATTTATGGTTTGTTTTTTTAAGTTGAATCATTTAACCATTTTACAGTATATACTAGTGAGTGTTTGATCATGATAGCTGGAGCACGATAAATGATATGAATTAAGGCATTTATAGGGACCAGCCCTTACAATATTACGGAAGCTGGAAAGAAGTTTATTGAAGGCTTTGAATTAGAGTCTACCAGTGGGCCTAAAGTTGCTGTAGGTCATCAGGGCAGCAGTCAAGAAGAAAAGCTGGATGTGACACAGGGAGAAACAAGGACAAACTGGAATCTGTGTCTCTCTCTTAACGTCCTCCAACCTCGAAAATGCAGATGACCTGCAAGAGAAGCAGCATCGTTGGCCATGGAGCTACACATGTGCCTGGCTCTGCACTAGGAGAAGCTAAATAAAGGAAGAGATCCAGCAGGAACAATCCAGGAGGAATTGTGAGCTCAGTTCCTTTTCAACATCAACAAGATGAACCAGCACATCAATGACAAAGTATGAGTATATCACCTACAGC
>NW_017731606.1:1573795-1579474 GCF_001890085.2 Hipposideros armiger
AGGACTATTAATTATTAATTAAGAATTTTCTATACCCAGAGTGCATAGGTCACCTCCTGTATTATTTCAAATTGTATCTAATTCAAAATGTAATGCATAATTAGACTAATTATATTTTAATTTATATATTAGGAAAAATTAGAACTGTAAAGCATGATTTTCCAGTTAGAAGAAATGTATATTTTACATTTCTGTCTACATGATTTTATAGTTCTTTAATTTTTCTATTGCTAAATTTTAACCTTTGCTTATACATTCTAAGTGAACATCCACTGGCTTACCTGAATGTAAATAAAATTTTAGACCTAGGTAGTATTTCCATTTCAAAATATAAAAGCCCAAGGCAAATATATTCAGGGTAGTGTGATAGGAAATACGTTGATCACTACCTGAAAAAAGTCATTTGTGTAAACCTCGCTTTCCTAATTAGTCAGAGAAGCAGAAAGTATATATGAAAGCATGGAAAACCTCAGAATTTCCTGAGCCATCTCCAGAGCAATGACCTTCCTGCCACCAGACCAGCAGTAATTCTGCCCCCAACCCCTGCCCTCCAAAGTGAGTAACCTAAAATCTGTTACCTGCATCTTTTATGACAAAACTTGATATTTTTTGTGTAAGCCCATGTATCCAGTAGAATATAGTAAAGAACAGAAGTACAGAGGAAGGTGATAAGAATGACAGTTAATATTTATTGAATTCTTACTATGTACCAGATGCTACATTTGACTTACAGTACCTAGTCCAACTCAGTGAATATTATTCCCATCTTAAGGTGGAGGAAATATGGCTTAGAGAGAACCTGTACCACTTAGCTAGTTAGTGGCAGAGCCAGGGCTCAGACTCAGTTCTGTCGGATTCCAAAGCTCATATTTTTTAACTATAACAGATTCTCCAAGTGAGTCCAATTTATGCAGCATACTTCTGGGAGCTTTTCCTGTCTTTTTCTTAGAGGTATTGACTTGGCATAACTCCTATGCCTTCATTTCTCCAACCATTTCACCTATATATCCAGCAAGGGTGGGGACAAAGTCAGGAGATGCTGATTAATTATATGTTATGGTTAGTAAATAATTGTCATATCATTATTTATAAATTTCTAATTTCCATATCTTTCTAATAGAAAACATAGTTAGTGCTCAGAAATCACCCCAGGTGCACTTTTATATTTCTCTGATGATTTAGAAGTTACCTGAATAATTAAATTAACTGGCTTTACCTGTTAATCATTAATATGGATCCGACATGTCCTACTATAGATATGGTAACTTATGAATAATTCTAACTGATAGATTCAAATGAACCCATGTTCATGATATTATGATTGCTACTAGAAGAAAAAACTTACAGTAATACAAAAAATAGATATTTCACCAGTTCTTGCTTTTTATTTCCATCAGTAAATGACAAGAGAGTTTCTTTAAAATCTATAAAATAGGAAAAGAATTTATTTTTCTTAGACTTCATGATCTGGATACATTGTATTTCCTACAAAAGGTCTCAAAGGTTTACATTTTTAGCAAAAAAAATGAGGGAGAGTGATGAAGGTCTTTTTTTTTTTCTGCTGTAAAATCAAATACTAATCTTAAAAATGTCAGCAGAGAAAGGTTTGAGCTGAAGACAAGCATCAACACTGGGCTAAATCCAAATGTGGCCTGGAGAAGAGATGAATGTGTTTATTATTGCAGATGCCTCCAGCACAGCAGAATTTCAGAATGGCCAAAAATAGTGTCTTGCTTTTATTTCCTCCCTTCATTTTCTTCTTGTTCTTTAGCACAACTTAGCATTCCTTTCTCCTCCTCCCTCTCATCACAACCTCTTCTTGCTCCTCTCACTTTTTCTTTCCACTTTTCCATGGCTGCTCCTTTCTTCCGATTCCTAGAAAACCTCTGCTGAAAAGCCATGCATTATTATAATTAGTTTGGAATTGCTGTTCTTCATTAATAATAGTTTATATTCACTGTTTAAACTAGTGATATAAAAAGGCATCTGTGGAGTAATTTACTCAGAAGCTCTAGAACGGATATTAATTATTGTGTTTTTTCAGTGAAGAATTAAGAAGTATTTGTGGAGTATTTTTTATACTTTTCAACTTCTTTTATATTATGATCAAAGGTTTGGGGCCCTTTTGTTCATTCATCAGAAAATAAGGCAGCTGACTCTGGTTGTTTCTCTATTCCAAAAGAAATTTAGTACAGTTCAGCTCAGTAAACATTGAACTACTATAATGTCCCGAGTGTTAGGAATACAAAGTGAGCAAGTCAAGGTCTCTGCCCTTGAGGAGTGCACACACTTACAGAAAAGATAGTTTAGTAAAATAAATTATTGTACAAGTGTTTGAAAACAGATATAATGTAAGTACTGTAAGTACATTAATTCTTGGTGCAACAGGGGACACTACAAAGAAATTGTCACGTTTGTGCCTTGACAAATAAGTAAGCATTTGTATTACAGGTGGGGATGAGGTGAGGAGTGAGTGGGCAGGAAAGACATAAACATTACAGGCAGAGAAAACACTATGAATCACTTACAGGNTTTACTGGCTAAAAACTCCCTCACAGACAGTGCTGTGTGAGCTGGTGCATTGTTGTGATGCAAGAGCCATGAATTGTTGGCAAAAAATTCAGGTCATCGTTTCACGCAGCCTTTTCAGCACTTCCAAATAGTAAACTTGGTTAACTGTTTGTCCAGTTGGTACAAATTCATAATGAATAATCCTTCTGATACCAAAAACATGTTAGCAACACCATTTTGACTCTTGATTGGACTCACAGAATTTTTTTGGTTGTGGAGAATTGGCTGACTTCCATTGTGCACTTTAAGGCTTTTTTTCAGGGTTGTATTGGTACACCCATGTTTCATCACCAGTGATAACACAGCCCCAGTCATCATCTTGCCTCTCCAAAAGGTCTTGGCAAACTTTGGCTCTCCTTTGCTTTTGTTCATCAGTGAGCTCCTTCAGGACCATTTTTGCACCCACCTTTCTCATGCCAATATTTTCAGTTAAGATTTTCCTAACTGCTTCTCTATCGATGTTTGCTTGGTGTGCTATGCTGACGATTTTGGCGCACAATTCGACAACTTTTTGCAATGTTTTCATCAGTTCTCGTTACTGGCTTCCCTAACCTCTCTTCATCAGTGACGCGTTCTCTCCCCTCAGAAAAATGTTTAATTCATTTGTACACTGCCATTTTCTTCATGGCATTATCCCCATAAACTTGAACTTACATGTCCCTGATTTCACTTCCACTCTTGCCAAGTTGACCAAGAAACTTAATGTTTGTTTGGTGCTCTAATTCAAGCTCAGACATTCTCGCGACGGCACACAAAAACATGCAACAACAATGAACACCACTCAGCAAGACTCCAGCACAGGTCGACACAAACACAGCTGTGAGACACTGATATACCAAGGTTATGAAACCTTACGGAACTGTTTGTACAGTGCTGCCAATGTAAGCGCACGGTGGCAAGTTCACGAACTTAACTGTCAGACCTCGTAGTTCTAGCTTAGCTCAGTTTACACTGTACAAAAAACTGTACAGTGTGATGACACTGTGGTTTT
The DNA here is from genome assembly GCF_001890085.2 of Hipposideros armiger. Lineage (NCBI taxonomy): Eukaryota > Metazoa > Chordata > Mammalia > Chiroptera > Hipposideridae > Hipposideros > Hipposideros armiger. The sequence continues at coordinate 1,577,358 of NW_017731606.1, forward strand.
TTAGTTCTGTGTGACTTTTTAATACAATTAGTTAACAAGTTAAACTAAATACCATTCTGTTTCTCTGTATTATCAAACAATACAAACTTAATACAAAGTTATGTTTTAATGGTGGGTTTAAGGATTTAATTCTTTGTTTTTGGCTTAGTTTGATTTAATTTGGTTTGGGTGTGAATTAGTTAGGGTCCATTGAGGAGCCAGAAACCACACCAGTAATATGAGCAGGGAAAATGTAATATGAGTTATTCAGTAGTAATGGGGTTAACTACAAAGAAGTAAAGAGAATTCTAAAGAACACAAGAATAGCAGATAAAGGGAGCAGCTCCTACCTCTGGGACTCAGGCAGAGTACCCAAGACAGGAACAAACTAGGAAGAGGGCTCATTCCCAACATGGCTGAGCTTCAGCCTTTGCTGGGAAGATACTGCTCTGGCCACTGGGTGGCAAAGAAATCCACTGAGGTGCCACAGACCAGGGCTGGCCAGCAGGAAACTGCCTACTAGAGTTCTGGCAAGACTTGCTAAGAATTCACTCACTAGGGTGCCAGTGAAACTTGACAGGAAGCCACCATCTGGGGCACCACTGAAACTTGCTAAATGGTAAGCATGTCCCTAGCAGGTGCATAGCACAGGAACCAGAAGGAAAAAGCACACCAGAACCAGGAAAACAGACCACTCGTACTGCAATGTCCCTTCAGTACTCTTTAATGACAAAGCTTAATAGTGTGCCAGCTGGCAAATGAGAAATGTTTACAGGTCCAGCTCCTGTCCCATCAAGCAGAGCAAAGAAAGGTAGATTTGGAGGAAAGCAGCACCACTTTGATAACTGACACAGGAGGTTGAGGGTGGATCATACTGACTCTTAGATACTTTCTGAATTTCTGTCTTACAGCAGAGTATTTCTGGTGCATAGAGTGTTTCTTAATTCAGGAAAACCTGTAGATGTAAATTGTGTTCTGGCCACAGGTTGCAAATGAGGCATTTTTACCTGTTCAGCCAGTATAAACTCCTGGGCTTTGCTCAGCATTGTTCCAGAGAATGGACTCAGCTCCGGTGTCTTTTTTAAACTTACTTTAAAAATGTTTTTAATAACATTTTTTCATCTTTTTTTTTTCAATGCAACAAGTTTATTGAGCATCTCAACATACTGAGTTACTATGTCAGGCAATATCGTGGGCAGCAATGTGAATAAAACATTGACATGGCCACCAGGAGCTTATATTAGTCTAATACAGTACATGTCAGATGGGCATTTTCTTTAAAAAAAGTAATACTTATACATGGTTATAAAATTCAGATAGTACAGACAGATACAAAATGCAAAATAAAAGCTCCCATTCCCACCCCTATCCCATTTCCTCTGATAGTTGATTTCTTCCTGAGGGGGTGAGGGTGGGAAGTCATGCATTATTGCTACAATATATAGATAAAATTATCTTTAAAAAAAAAAAAAACTAAAGTAATCAAACCATTTACACTGTTTTTTTACCTTGCTTTTTTCACTAAGTAGTACATCTCGGAGATCCTTCCATATACCTTAGGTAGATAGCACATATACTTAATGGTGTTTAATGACTGCATATATATTCTTTTTAATGAAAAGATACTATGTGTGTGTGTGTGTATACATACACACACACACACACACACACACATATATATATATATATTTAGCATTCTCATGAGAGTAGAATATTCCATTGGTAATATTTGTTTTTTAGAGCCTTACTTAATATAAAAGATGTTCTACTTGTAACATTATCTGTCTTAGATCCTTGGGAATTTGTTATGACATCAATTTAGGACTTTTTTCTCCCTACAGTTTCTTCTGACTTTTCTCTACTTTTAATAAGTTGTATGTAATTCATTCTTCTTTAACTTACGAAGCCTTTTTTAAAGGTGGTGCCTTAACAGCCAGGTTTGAATTGTTAGGATTGCGCCCCATCCTCAGCCAACCACTAATATTCTTTCTGTCTCTATAAATTTGCCTCTTCTGTATATTTCATGTAAATGAAATAATACAATATATGTTCCTTTATGTCTGGCTTCCTTTACTGAGCATAATATATTTGACATTCACCCATGCTGGTAGAAGATTTCTTTAGGACTATTAATTATT
>NW_017731606.1:1582654-1584393 GCF_001890085.2 Hipposideros armiger
GGGAGTCGAACCCAGCAGCCTTGTTAAGAGCGCACACTCTATCCCCTGAGCCACCCAGGCGGCAGCTCAGCTCAAGGTGCTGAGTTCAGTCTTTAGTTGTGGGTGGGCGTAGCCCACGATCTCCAACAGGCAACCTTGTTGTTAGGAGCACATCTCCTAACAACCTGTTGGCAGCTCTGCAGCAGCTCAGCTCGGGCACAGCTCACTGGCCCATATGGGAATCGAACCAGTGACCCTGTTGCTCAGAGCTCGCACTCTTGAGCAAGCTCCTAACCAACTGAGCTTCTCGGCCGGCCCATACGTGGACTATTCTTGAAGGCATGCTATTATTGGGTCTGACATTTGGCTATTTACCTCCCCTTCACTTTTGGCCCTGGAGTAATGGGAGGTGACAGTAGATACATTATGGGTGTTTAACTGAAGATATTTAATGAATCACAGCTATATGAGTGCAACCCCTATTCATTTTTTTACACGGAGTGAGTGGCAAGAGTTCTCCGTGTTCATTTTTCTACAGTTGGGTCTGGTCATGATATATATACACTTGGAGACAAAACAGCTGCACATCTCTCCCACTGAGAACATTTGTAATTCCTTTTCAGTAAACCACCTCAGCAATCATTTATGGAGTACCTACTATGTATAAGATGCTGCAAGGATGGTGATGATGATGATAGTGAAAGTTAAAGTATATTAAGCATTTACTATGTGCCAAGCCTTATGTTTAAATACTTTATGTGCATTTGATCATCTTCACAACCCCATGATCTAAGTATCACTGTCTCCATTTTAAATTTGAGGAAACTTGAGTCTAGATAAATTTAAATAACTTGCCAAGGTCATAAAACTAGTAAACAGAAAAAGGTGGATTCAACCTTTTTCAAATTCAAATTCAAGTGGACTTCCACCCTGACAATATAGCATAACTAGATATTCTTAAACACCGCTCCCCACCCAAACACCACCAGCAGCAGTAATAAAACACTAAAAAAGTGGGATAAAATATAAATATCTTATTAAATGCTTAACTAAGCACAAGAAAGTGAGGGAAATCTTCAAGGGTGAAAAATAAAAAGGAACCAGGTGGTATGTTGCCACTTGCTAGCTAAGTTTGCAGCTAACCTGAAAACATCTAGCAATACCTGGAACCCAGAGCCTTCAGTATTGAGTGGGGAGGCTGAAATTTGTAAACATGTTAATACTAATGATTTAACAGAACAGTTTCTAAGCCCCAGGAATCTCTTGTCTGGATTATTACCCTCTTACTGGTTTCCCTGCTTTCACCTTTGCCCCTTACATTCTACTGTCAACATGGCTGCCAGTTATCCTTTTAAAAACGTAAGTCAAATCATGTCATTCCTCTGCTCAGAACCCTCCAATTGCTTCTCATCCTACTCAGAGGCACTTTCCTAAATTAACTCCATAATTATGCCCCTCAGCTCCCTCATAGCTTTGCTTACAGGTCGCTTTCTCAGTGAGGCCTGTCCTGATAACCCTTTTTAAAAATTGACCCATTTCTCTCCCCTCTCCCTTTTGTGTGTATGTGTGCATCGCATATACTTATTATATTTATTTTCTGTGTCTTGGCCCTAGAATTCAGGCTTCAAGAAAGCAGGAAGTTTCATTTGTTCACTGGTATATCCATAGACTGTGTTGTTTACATAATCAGTCCTTAATAGTGAATGAAGGAAATTAATGAAATGAGAAAACAAAAATACAGTACAGAGGATCAACAAAAC
>NW_017731606.1:1586468-1593121 GCF_001890085.2 Hipposideros armiger
ATTAAAAATTAACAAATCATTTATTTTGCAAGAAAGCAATGAGAAAGGAAATATAATTATGAGCTGAAGCTAGGATCTTATTCTACAGTACAATGGAATTTGATATATTCTGTTGGCCCCTCCAAGTACATTTTCTTTTTTAGAAAAAATGTACTGAAAATGCACTGAAGGGGGAAGGCATGTCATCTGCTGAAAAGTCGTGCAGGACAATGGGGGCGGGGCTGCAGAGGTGGTCCCCTGAGTCTGATTCTGATTCTGCCCCAGCCTAGTATACCTGGCATCCTGGATCCTGGGTCCTGTTGCAGGATTCCAGGGCAGCCACATAACCCCTGACATAGAGATTTAAAAATAAAAAATTTACAACAGAATAACTTAATCAAAACATGGAAATTTGTTTAAATGTTTTCATCTTCTAGAGAAAATAAACTTCTCCCAAAAGTATCTCTCTTCTTACTTTGCTATCACCACATATAGAATACAGTATAAAATGTTTATGTCCCCTAAGTTGAGAAAAGATCTAGCCAGCCTTAACGCCCACTGGGGTTTTGCTTAGAACCTGTAAGATCTCTGCTATTTCCACCCACTGTCCCACCTATTATAAAACTGGGTTGTTGGGGGGTATGGTTGTGAGTTATAAAGGCCTGGTAGACAGGGTTTTATTCACAAGTAACATAAGGGTTGGAAGAAAATATTAGACTACAGATTTTAAATGATTTAAAGACTATTTCAAGAATTTTAAATAACACAATTAAAAGTACATGATCCACTTGAGAGTGTTCACATCATGTGTGGTAGTGGAAATGACACTGTTTGAATATCTAGTTTCCAAAAAGCTTTGGTTTATATTTTTACCACCGTAGGTATCTCCATGAAATGTTTACAATGTGTTTGCATAATTGAATACATAACTTATTTTGTTAGGTTTTCTTTTACTATTACCAACAATAATAGGGAAAAAGTGGCTAATTCTTGATTTATCCCAGAAGACACATGAGAGAGTAAGTGTCATGAGAGAAGTCAGAAACTGAACACCAGCTTCAGTGCCTCCCTTGGGTTGAGCAGATAGGGACCCTTCTGTGCCAGGGTTCTTGTGAGCACAAGTAAGTACTTTGTGCACCCACAGCTCTGCCACAAATTCTTGACCTCATTTCGGTTGTGCTCCAGAAAAATGAAATCTGCAATTTTGGGATTTGGAGCAAGTGTGCCATCAAAACTATAGGAGGAAAATGCAGGGTTAGAGTCAGCTTCCTACTGAGAAGAACAATGGGAAACCTAATGCACTATAGAGGAAATTCCTAACCCCCAACCCACTTCCCTTTTGTGTATTTTACACACGTTGAACTTACAAATAAGATTTCATTTGAAGAAAAGCTAAAACTAGACTTTAGAAAAAGTTTGAAAAGCACTCCCATCTTTAAATGGTTCAGAGCATGTCACCAAAAAGCTTGTTGAATTGATAATCCAGTGTTCAATACAAGAGCCCAAGTCCCCTGACTCCAGATCATTGCTCTCTCTATATGAGCTCTAATCCTTTTACTGGAGCCATGACTCTCAACTCTGATGTGCATTACAATCACCTGGAGTGCTTGTAAAGCCCGCACATGCAAAGCTCCCATTGAAAGCCAGTTGAAACCAAAATGTCTAGGGCTGAGGCCTGGATATCAGTGTCTTTAAATTTCCACTGATGGACTCAGAAGTCTTTAAGGGTCCCAAAACCCTGAGAATCTATCATTAACTTTCGTGAAAAAGCTAATGATGTCTAATCCATTTAATCCTCACAATCATAACCTTGAGAGATTATGAGATTTAAAACCCTACTTTTATCTTTATTTAACAGATAAGGAAAAATTAAGTAACTTACCAAAGTTATTTAAACTCAGGTAGAACCCATTCTCCTAACTATGAGTCGAGCTTTAAAGCAGTTGGAAGGTAATGAAATGGTTGTTTTTAAACCACTGACTTTTGGATTGTTATTTTTATGTAGCAGTAGTAATAAAAATACTGGTACATAGTAAGTGCTATGTAAGTGTTAGCTAATAACGTTATTATCACTATATAGATCTTTGATGCCAAGTTCTGACATTCAAATACTCGTATGATCAATAAGGAGCTGTTGTAGGTGCTTGGGGTAGGGCACCAACATAAATTAAACAATATTTTATAACTTGGCAATAGAATATGGTTTAAAAGAAATACTGACTAGTGCAAGGGAGATATTTTGAAGAACTGTTTTAGAAGTTTCACAAAAATAAAACACCTTATATGGAAGTGCTAATCAACAGTCCTTGCCGAATGACTTCACACATTACAATATCTGCTGAAGTTGTGCAATTTTATAACTTCCGTGATTCGGGATATTGTGTCACCGTTAATAATTCTTGTTCTTCTTCATGGTTACAATCAAAATTTTACTGGCTTCATCCTGATACCTGTGAATTTTGTAGGAAGTTTTCTATAAGATAACAATGAAAGTACTAATTCAAAATTCTCAGAGGTTAACAACTAGTGAAGAAGTTTGTTTTTGCTCAAGCAAGTCCTAGAATGCTTTTTCTAAAATGTTCTCTGGCTGCCGTTTGCATTTTTGGTGTCTCTCAAGTTAAGGAGACGTTTGTACTGGACCAGAATTTTTGTCTATTTACCAAGTAATTGATTTCCCAATTGCATGTTTGATAACTTGACTCATTATTTTATAAAGATCTGTGGTGTAACAAGGAAAGCTGTGAGATAAGAGCACATTTTGCTTTACTGTTTTTCTTACAAAACAAATTTGTTTGTTTAATTGATGTGGTAGGGGGAGTTACAGAGACTATACTTGGCCAAAACTAAAATCTGTTATCTTTTCCATCCAAGAAAGTTAACTGAAGCTGACATGACTTCTGGGAAGTGCGTTTCAGCTGACATCTGGGCGTGCCCCATGTCAGAGTGTTATCATGAGAAATTGGTCCACCAGGAGTGGAATTTGAATCCTCTAGAAGGACTGAGTAAAAAAAAAAAATTATTTGGACTATATCACCTTTTTGGGAATTAATAAATTTTGGTTTTTTACAACACAGCTCTCTCTCTAACGGGATGCTATGTCACAATTGGCAGTTATTTGTTCTTCATGGCACAACTATTTGCCATTTCAGTGGCTCCATCCGAATTTTTTAAAACCATGTACATGACAGTACATTTGAGAATTACCATCCCAGCCCCCAACAGAGTACCGAACACATCTTTGGTCCTCTGAAAAATGTTTGTGGTTATAGTCTAATTTATCCTTAGGTGCCAGTGCTGTGCAGAGAGCCTTCTGTCCAAATGTGGATCTTATTTAATCATTGCTTCAATTTATTTATCTTTTATCTGTCATCCTGGTTTTCTTCTTGGTCTTGAAAAAATGAGATTCTATATCTAGAAATGCTTTAGGAATGCTTACTATGCTGTAAAAGACAAAAGAACATTAGTGTCCTTATGTTTGTGATTGATATGTGTATAATCTTAAAACATCGTTGACCTGAGATCTTTTTGTTTTACATGGCGAGCACTTGCCAAAAACAGTAAAAGGATTAAGGCACACATCTCATAGGATGGATATAAACAAATTATAATATTTCCTATTCCTTCTCCTTCTTAAATTTGAAAATCATAATTCTTTTTATCTAAATCATTGATTAAAATGTTGAAAAGGGCAGAACTTCATAGCAATCCACTTGACACTTCCTTTTAGGATAGTGTCAATCTGTTGGGTAGTCGAGAAAGTCATGATGCACTTTTGCATTGAAAAACATAGAAAAATACATTATGACTTTCCTGACGACCCAATACTTAGTCATTAATGTGGAAACTATGACAGGAAAGGTAATTTAGAATAAAATTACAGAGTGCCTAGAATATCATGTTAAGGAATTTAGACTAATATTATTCCCTAGCCACTAAAAAGCGTGCAGTTGCATACTCTTGAACAGGGCAGTGACTTGTGTTTCAGAAACTTACAGCAGTGTAGAAAATATTTGGGAGGCCTGAGAGGTGGAGGAACAGAAGCCCCTTAGCAGACTAGTGTAACCGACGAGTGTTGATGAGAGTACTTAGGTAGAGATCCACACAGAAAGTTTCCTATAACATGGTTTGCTTTTAGCAAGAGTTACAAACCAGAGGCCTACAGAGGCCAAACAAATCATGTAAATGAGTTAAACAGGCCAAAGGAAAAGCATGTCAGTGATGGCAGCCACAACTCATCACCAGCAGTTGTCACCAAGCAGGAATGCAGGAACTGTTATCACATCTTTCAATTTCTCAGGAGAAGCTGGAAATTTAGCTTTTATGTGAAATATCTTCATTTTTAAATGTTGCCTTAATTTTTTAAAAACCCCAGAGAGCCAGAACAAAACATCTGCAGCAGATGGAGCTAACAGGGTGCCAGCTTTACAACACGTAGCTTTTAGCTTCTTTTGGTTGTGAATTCTTGTTGTGTGATATAGTAGAGAAAGGGACTAAGGATAGGAATTAGCAAACCTTTGGTGAGGTACAGCTTGATAATATAATTGAGAAAAGAATGGAAAAGGCAAAACTATGAGTAGTCAAAGCAAAGGTTTTATTAACAACTTGTCCCTACAGAGCACTATATAAATAGATTACTCTTCTAATTTATTTTTGCTTAGGCAACACTGTTTCCTTCTTATTAGTCAGCATTGTTAGCATTTTTGAGAAATCATAGTTTTGATAGAAACTTGTGGAGGAGCTGCTGAATTACAGAAGAAGTTATTACGGCAGAAAATAAATTATGTTGTGCTATAAATACTTAACTCAGTGACTCAGCAAATTCCCTTTATGTCCAGAGAGAAACATTTTGTACCTAACTCATGAGATCTGTTTTTAATTTCTTCAGCTTTACAGTTGTCCCTGTTTGTCACTGATAGATTTTTACATGAAGATAAAGAGAAACCGCTTTCAGAGGGAGATTTCAGTATTGGGGAAATGAAAGCAGGGGAACCCTCAGTCATAGGAGTGCTTCAGTATTGATGGCAGGGAGATTACCAGAAGTCAGAGAACCATCTGGAATGACTGTGAGAAAGATTATTTTAGTATATACTCTTAGGTGACATTTCCAGCTAATAAAATTACAATAAAAATTGTAATGTTAGAAGCAAACTCTTGGAAAATATGTAATTAACCTTTTTAGAATTCAGCAAGCATTCTGTGTGTCTCCAATACCCATGTTTAAAATACTTTAACCAGACGTTTGAGTTGGTGCCAAATTAAGCTATTGGAAGAAATTGCTTAACCGGTGTCATGGCAGTGAGAAAGCAAAGAGAGTGTTCAGCACACAGCATTCAGCCCTTTGCCCCTTAGGATGGCGTCTACACTCAGGAAGTCGAGAAAGAGAGAATGGGGCCAAATTATTTAGTACCTTACAAAACGTCCTTTTCTGGTTTCAGTACTTCTCAAAATAGTTGTGTGGCCTTGATTATATCCCTTTACTTCCGTGTGTCTTAGCATCCCCATGTGTAAGTGAAAAAATTAAAGTATCTCTGGAGTTTCTTTTAACTTTATGAATCTATGACTTCAAACAAGTAAGTGATTTAAGTTTAATGAGTGTTATATGTTTGTGTGCACCTGTATACTTTCACATTTTTGCTCTCACATTACCAGAGGTGCACACTTTTGCAAGTGTTTGATGATAGGCAGAAAAATCTACTGCCACTTAATGTTCTTTGAGTTTGAGCTCCTCCCCCGTCTCCACGAATTGGGAACCTTTCTCTGCATATTCCCAAGGACCACAACTGGTCCTCCCTCCCAGGGAGACTTGACCAGGCAAATTGGTAAAATATATGGTTTCCCCAGCCTTGTTCCATTTCCTTTTCCAGCTTCATTGGCCGTCTGATTTTTTCTGCTTCAGACTTCCAATTCATTAATGACTGCTTTTCTACCCTTTTAAGGAAACAATCTCAAAGCCTTCTTTCATATTCACTTGTGGGCAACTGGATAAAGGTATTTCCAGACCTGCAGGGCTATTTGCTTTTTAGTAGGAACTAGGCCTTAAACTATACAAATAAAATATGAATAGTAAAATTCTAGACATTAATAAATGGACATAGAGGCTGGGGGCTGGGGGTGGTGAGGTGGATTTTGTGGTGTTCCTAAAAGCCTTAGAAATGGGAAGTGATCCCTGGATCTTGAAAACCATCTCTAGTCCTAGAACAGTTTCATATAGCTTTACAGCTATTTGTTCTTAGCCCTGGACCTGTCTTGGTTAATTTTAGCCAGATAATCACTGCTATTGGATTGTCGGAAAAGTCATGACGCATTTTTGCGACGAAAAGCATAGAAAAATTACGTCATGACTTTTCCGACAACCCAATATTTACTTATTTTCTAGAATTCTAGGTATAGGTGCGGGCTTACCCATGCAAACACTTGAATAACTTTGACCCACTCTATGATTCAATAGATAATTCTTCCTGGGAAATGGCTAGTAGGTCAACAGCTTCTTCCTCATTCTAGAGGCTTTTAATGAATCTTTTCAAAATAAATAAGAAGCAATAGAACTAAATTTGAAGAGCTGTTTTTCTTAAAAGCTGAGGCAAGGGCCGGCTGAGTGGCTCAGTTGGTTAAGAGCTCGCTCAAGAGTTTGAGCTCTGAGCAACAGCGGTTCGAGTCAGCCCGAGCTGAGCAGC
>NW_017731606.1:1594775-1597589 GCF_001890085.2 Hipposideros armiger
GTTCAGCATCTTAGCTGTAGAGGGCAGTGTCGCTGGCCCTCATATGTGGGATCTGAACCGGGGCCCTCTGGCATCCCAAGCCAGCTCTTAACCATTGCACCACTTGGCCGGCCCCATACCCATGTCTTTTTATTCTAATATGGTATTGACCTAGATGTCCATGCAGGACATCCGGAGCTGGATGGCCATAGCCAGGTTTCCAGGTGCTTGGCACATCTCGCTGCCTCTGCAGATCCTTAAACCACTTTCTGATCCTCTACCCCGGTAGCGCTTACACTTCCCAGAGATATCCATGACTTCCCATATGGGCTTTTGGCTCGTGTACAATGACCTTGTACAACTATGCCACTACCCCCACTACCTCCTTGAGCCCCCCAGTTTGCTAAATATGTATTAAGTGCCAGTGAGGTTTGGTGGTTTGTATCTTTCAAGGAATTTGCCCATTTCATCTAAATTGTCATTGTTGACATGAGGTTGTTCATACTATTCCTTTATGACCCTTTTAATATCTGTAGAATCTTGAGTAGTGTTACCTCTCATTCCTGATGTTGGTAATTTTGTCTTTTTATTTTTAATCAGACTGGCTAGAAATTTTTCAAATTTGTCTTCTCAAAGAACCAGTTTTCGGTTTCATTGATTTTCTTTATTGCTTTGGTTTGTTTTCTATTTCATTAATGAGTGCTTTCATCTTTATTCATTCCTTTCTTCTGCTTGCTTTGACTTTTAGTTTGCTTTTCTTTTTCTAATTTCTGTAAGTGTAAGCTGAGGTCATTGATTTGAGACCATTCTTCTGTTCTAATACAGGCATTTAGTGCTATAAATCTCCCCCAAAGTATTGCTTTAGTGGTATCCCACAAGTTCTGATGTGTTGTATTTTCATTCTCATTTAGTACAAGCTACTTTCTTTTTTTTTTTTTAAGATTTTTATTGGGGAATTGGGGGATGGATGGGAACAGCGCTGGAGAATTGGGGGAAGGGGAACAGACAAGTTGCTGTCCTTTTGTTCTTCAGTCTAGTTGTAGAGGATCTTCCTTCACTGGCCCAAGTTGGCACCATCATTGCAGTCTTCCCGGGCGAGGCAGATCAGTCGCCAGCTTCTGGACTGCCGCTCGCTGTGGCTGCTGGCCGCTCACGCTGGCTGCTGGCTACACACGATAGCCCATGGCAACCCACTGCCATAGGAGCTGCAGCCTACGCCGTTGGCGACTCACAGCAGCCCAGCTCCAGGTTGAGCTGTAGTTCAGCATCTTAGCTGTAGAGGACAGCGTCACTGGCCCTCATATGTGGGATCTGAACCGGGGACCTCTGGCGTCCCAAGCCAGCTCTTAACCAACACACCACTTGGCCAGCCCGAGTACAAGCTACTTTCTAATTTCCCCTTTTATTTCTTCTTTGATCCATGAGTTATTTAATTTCCAAGTATTTGGAGATTTTCCAGATACCTTTTATTGATTTCTAAGTTAAGGCCATTTTGATCGAGAATATGTATAATTTGAACCCCTTTAAATATATTAAGACTTATTTTATCACCCAGATGCATGTTATCTTATTAAATATTTTGTATGCAAGTAGAAAGCACAGGTATTTTCTGTTGTGTTATCAGTGCCAATCAGGTTAAGATAGTTGATAATATTATTCAAGTCTATTATATCTTTGCTTATTTTCTGCTTACATTTCTATTAATTATTTATAGAGAGAGATTGAAATTTCCAACTGTATTTACATACTTATTTCTCCTTGCATTTCTATCAGATTTCATTCATGTATTTTGAAGTTGTTTTATTTGGTGCATACACACTTTGGGTTTTTGTATCTTCTTGATTAATTGACCCTTTACCACTATGAAATGACTTTCTTCATCTGTGGTAATATTCTTTGTTTTGAAATCTAAATCATCTTCTGCTAACATAACCACACCAGCTTTCCATCCTTTTTTTAAAATAAACTATTTTAGAGTACTTTGACATTTACCAAAAGTTGCAAAGATAACACAGAGAGTTTCCACATGTCCTCACCCAGTTTCTCCTATCAGCAACCTTTTTTAATGTTTTATTGAGATATAATTCACAAACCATACAATTCACCCATTTAAAGTATGCAATTCAATGGTTTTTAGTGTATTTCCTTCTACCACAATCAATTTTAAGACATTTTCATTACCACAAAATGAAACATCATACCCATTAGCTGTCACTGCCCGTCACCCTTATCCCCTGAACCCTAAACTTCTAATCTACTTTCTGTCTCTATGGATTTGCCTGTTCCGGACATTTAATCTAAATGAAATCATACAATATATGATCTTTTGTGACTGACTTCTTTCACTTTGCATAGTGTTTTCAAGGTTCATCTATGATGTAGGATGTAGTAGTACCTCATGTCTTTTTATTGCCACCTAATATGAGATTACACTGCATGTATATACCACATTGTATTCACCAGTTGGTGAACATTTAGGTCATTTTCATTATTTTTATTGAAATATAATTCATATACCATAAAATTCATTTTTAAAGTGTGAAAAGGCCTTTTGCTTCTCTAAGTATTATAGTATATAGTTATAGAGTGTCAGCTTTATCTGATCTTCAAAATTTTTATTGCTTTTAAATCCATTTTATGACTTCTAAAATTTTATTAACATTGCTGATCTGGTGTTCCCTCCTTTCTCATTCTCTTTGTTCTTATATGTTTTGCCCTTTTTTTTTTTTTTTTTTGCCATTTCAGTAGGATTTGGAGACCAAAGAATATTGAATTGCTACATTTAATAAAAAGATCTCTTAAAATTATTTTTGGGGTGGCCGGGTAGCTCAGTTG
>NW_017731606.1:1597770-1602602 GCF_001890085.2 Hipposideros armiger
CTTTTACTTCGCTTTCATTTTACCTTTTTCCTCCCAGTCTTTGCATACTTGCAGACATAATCATAGCATATTTGACTTGTTTTCTGAAATGTAGCATAAGCACTTCATTCATCAGCACATCATCATATTAACCACTTTAATGGCAGCATGGTATTCTTTTGTGTTAACAGTTTACTTAACCTTTCTTCTCTATAGTTAGACATTAAAATTGCTAACTTTGGAGGGGGGTATAGCTATGAAAGATAATTCCATAATAAACATTTTTGTTGAGCTTTGGGCCCATTTGCAAGTACACATAGTGAGAGCTATGACTCACCAAATTCCTTCATTTCCTGTGCCAGAACCCACTTGATGGCTTTCGTCTATTGCTCCTTTTGCTCTTACACCTCAGAGAAAACACCTTGTTATGTATCTACTAGTCTTTTTGCTGATTATGTTCTCCCAGTTTACAGTACTGTTATAAACAACATTATTAGATTCATTGGCCATCACATGTAGAGTTCCTGTCTCTTCATAAGCAGTTTGTAGACAGGGATCCCATAGTGCTTGGTACTGAGTTAATTAGAAACACAAGTTTGCAGTAAACACTTATGGATAGATTTTTTTTTGAAGGGGGGGAGGTTGTTTCTAAACAGGTTTAAGAATAATTAAATCATATATGTTTAAAAATCCATGAGTTCATAAAAATATGAATAAAAATAACTAATTGGTAATCTATGATGGGTGCTAAAAAAAAACCACCCTTTTTAAGAAAAAAAACTGATAGATGAAGGGATAAAATCCTGTATTTATCCTGCTTTCTAATGCAGACTATACGTCTGGGTCACCAAACAGTTGATGAGGGGAAGTTTCTCTTTATAGAAATATAAAGGAGGAAGTAGTGCTAGAATTAGAATGCCACTATTTTATTACACCTAATGATTAATGAATCTAGGCATTTTCTATCAACAGCCTTTAACCTCACAAAAGGAAAGACAACCAGATGTGCATCTTATGGTAGTACCATCCATGAAGTTTTCTTGCCAAACAATCAAACCTGAATCTAATCAAGCCTGTAGATCCACCTACCAATTTAGAAATAAAGAGGACCAAAAAATATGTCACACCATTGGTATGCAGTCAGCAACCACCAGACTATGGAATTCTGTTGGACAAATGATCCAGTTTCTTCAACAAATAGATTGCAAGTTGAGGGTGGGGGTTGGGGGGAAAAAGACAGACAAATGAGAGAGAAACCTATAGATTAAAACTGATATATTAATGGTAATATATGGACCTTATTTGGGTCCTTCCTGAGTCAGACAAACTAATTATTAAAAAAAGGGGGGGGGGGAGAAAAACATTTTTAACATAAGATAATTAAAAATTTAAACACTGACTAGATATTTTATATTGAAGAATTAATTTTTAATAGTAGATTTGTAAAAAGTCTGCATTAAATAATTTCTCATTGGAAAAATAACTAATGTACAATAACCCAAAAATGTTTATTGGTACAGATAACAACAGGAATTATATTTCTTAGGCCCCTCTCAAGTACTTCCAGGCACTTCTAAATGGCATTGAAACCAGTAATCAAAGTTGACACTTGACGTGTGATAATATTCACACATCACTGTTTATAATAGCGTAAAGCTGGAAGCAATACAAATGTCCATTAACAAGGGACAGGGAAATGCTATATAGTCATACAGTGGAATTCTGTATAGTAGTTACATTGTGCAGTGATTAAGAAACTAGATTCTGTAGCTAAACCCTGTGGGTTCGAATCCCAGCTCTGGGTCTGTCACTTCTTGGCACTGTTTTCTTGGACATGTTGCATAACTTCTCTGTGCCTCAGTTTCTTCCCTTCTAAAACAGGGTTAATAATAGCACTTATCTCAATGGATCATAAGATTGTTGTAAGGACCAAGTAAATTGATAAATATACATATTGAGCGCTCAATACAGGTTAGTTATAATTATTTATTATTATTACCTAAATAAGTTTAGCAACATAATGTGTGAAAATCCAAATTGCAGATTAAAACACAATGTGGTACCATTTATATAAAGTTTAAAAACTGCAAAAAAGGGTGGGGGTGGGGCAGATTGGATCCTGTCTTGTATTTTTAAGAATACCAAACCCAGGCAAAGGATTTGACAACAAGCTTGTATTTGATTTCTACTAATTTCTGGACCACAAAGGAAATACATTGATTCATCCTCTGATCTCTCAATATTTACAAAGCAACTTAATGCAGAGAATCATTAGAAAGGTAAGTAGTTTAAGGACTTCAACCCTGTCGTTCCAACTACTGACATGGCACATCAAATGAGTACTGGCTAATGCTGGTGAATGAATGTATTTCTTCTGCAGAAATTGTGTGCCTGGATCTTCTAAGCAACATAGCAGAGGTTTAGATCATTCTGAATTTGAAGCTACTTTTGCACTGTTTAATCTGAAGAGTATCAGGTAGTTGAACAGGAAAAGCTGTAGTAGTTTCTCACAATCACCTCCCTTTGATTAATTCGATTACTCACCATTTTTAGATCCCACTGAATAATGAACACAGTATCCTAAACACTGGCTTCTTCCAGGCCACTCTCTTCTGCCCCTTCTGAGTTGTATGTTTACAGAAGCCAGTGTGTTTTGTCTCAATTACATAGTTTAGTTCAATATTACATAAATCCATGAAATATAAGTTGTATTCTTGGAAAAACATCAACAAGGGATAAAATGAAACCTGCAGTATAATGCTGTATATTCTTTATGGCTATAAAACATAAATGGAAATGAAAAATACCTAGTGTAGCATCATTGTTACCTCTGGGATAGGGGGAAAATTGGACCAAGAGAGAGGTACACAGTGGGCTGCAACCAAATCCATAATGTTGTATATCCTTTGTTTAAAACCAAAAAAAATTCACAAAGTAAATATGTTTTAAGATTTGGTTAAGAATTGATAAATACAGATTTTGGATACACTTTTTTCTATTCCTAGCTTCCTTTTGTTTGTCTCTCAAGATTAAGTGCTTCCAAAGATCATCAGAAAATACTCCAATTAATTCTTAAAGTCACTTAAATCTAGACTTGGTCAGGCCTGTGTAGAGCCGTAAAAGGACTGGCTGACACCATCCCTGAACTGTACAATGAGGTACACTTCTATTTCAGTGTCCAGAATTGCATAGGAAATACCCGGCAATTTAAACAGTGAATCTTTGTACTCTTCATTATTCTTTTAGACCATTACATATTTATGGAATCAGTCTTGCCAGCTAGCTTTTTTACCCCTGAAATCTGGTTTCCCTCTGAGCTCCCTAATTGGAGCCTTGGGCCTGGAGAGCAAACATGTGTAGCCTTAGACAGGCCGCTGATACTGATATCTTAACCTTTTCCCTTGACCAACTTGTCTCTAAGATGATTTGTGTCCATTTATTTGGATTTGAATCTGGCCTGCTGGTTGGTGAGCCCCACGAGTTTATTCTCTATATCCTGTCCCATGCTGGGTTTCCTTTGAATGCTTTGTGGAAAACGAACGGCATTGCTTAATCTAGTACCTTCAGGGCTATTTTTTCTAGATAAGGAAGGAAGTCAACACATTCTTAAACATGTCGTAAAATTGTGTGGCAAAATATCACTTGTTTCTTTAGGACAGAATCATAAGAAATATAAAGTAAATATGTTGCCAAAATTGAAGGGAAAGAAAAATTTCATCTGTCAACAACAATCCCTACCACCACTGCTCTCACACTCTCAGAGTAGATTGAGTCTCATCTTTGTACAAAATAAAGGTGATGAAACTGGCCTATTTGGCCATTTTGAAAGACCATCTTGGGAAGGTTTTTTCTTCAAACCAAAGAAGCGATTAGAATCGGGATAGTTTTATCCACAGGTGCTTATTTTCTTTGTTTACTAAAGCTACTCCTACTGTCACACCCTAGGGTACAGTGACTCTGAAACACTAAACAGTACCATTGCATCTTTCTCTAGCTAATTATACTATAGTTTTGTTTTGTGGAATATCTTAATTTTTGTATCTTACAGAAAAGATGTAGAATAATGGAAAACCTTATTTCTGTTCCCCTTTCTTCTACCAATCTTGCTGTATGACCTGGGGCAAATTCATTTTCTTTTAGGGTCTCACACATGTACAGTGAGGACAGGCAGTTTTCACCTTACCACCCACTTTCTAGTCCAGCCAGACTGCAGAGCTCCAGTTTTGCAGTTCCTCTGCAGCCCTCATGGAACCTAAGCAGAATGAGGCGCTACTGCCCTCTGCTGGTGCTAAGAACACACCTGCCCATCAACGCAGTGGCCCTGCCCATCCTAACAGCCAGGGACACAGTGCCCCGCGCTTGCGGTCGAGAAGACAGCAGGAAACCACAAAGAAAGGAGGCAGATTTCATGTTTGGAGAAATAATAATATTTGAACTATTTTTTAATTAATGATTTTCATGCATGTATAAGATGCCAGTCATTTGTGACTGTGTTGCCACCAAAAAGTATTTATCCTGTAATCGTCACTTCACCCTGCTATAATTCTCACCTAGTCAACAAGCTGTGGGCTCTTGCCCTTTGGGCTGCTGTCATCTCTTTCACACTATTCTTCTGCCTTGGAACATACACAGGTAGTTCCCTTCTTGTTCAAAAGGTTTAGAGAAGTTTTGGCATATTCACTTTCAGTTTGTGAATAAACAGGAAGATAACAACTGATATATGCCAAGGAAAGTGAACACGCAGCATCAGTAAGAAAAATGCTGAAAGAGAAAGGCAGGGCTTTTCTCTTGGATTCTCTATAAGCTCTCTATAAATTCTCTTTCTCTCTCTCTCTCTCTCTCTCTCTATATAT